>NW_017306435.1:993823-1088384 GCF_000935625.1 Nanorana parkeri | reverse complement strand
AATATACATTTATATATTATTTATAAATGTATACATAGCACTGTGGGTGATACCTGATGGATCTGGAAGTGATAGGAAATCTCTTGGTTGGAGTACTTTAGCATTTAAATAATTTCTATTTTGTGGAAAAATATATACAGTACATATTGTAGACATTAATTAATTTTGAGCAGGCTGACACTTGGACAATGTATGCACTTTATTTACATTTGTACAATGTGCAAGTTTATATCTGTACATGATTATAGTCACAAAATAATATAAAGTACAACACCATATTTCTAAATATACTCTACATATACAAATGTATAGATGTATATTCATGGAAAAATACCAGTTTTCCATCTAAACTAGTTGTAGAATGTTCACTAAGTAGTCTACTTTGTGGTCCTTGTCAGTTAAAGTACCGCAGCGCTGAATACTGAAAAATGGCCTGGATGGGAAGGGGGTTTAACACCGCGGATGTCAACTGGTTAATATCACTTTAAGTAAATTTTTTTGCTAGAGGTTTGCAGTGATTTATTTATGCAAAGGGAAGTGAACAACAAATGCTGAAACATAAAAAGAATGTCCCAGGAAGACACCTTCACTAAAATAAATTAGACTGTCCTTCAATCTATTGTGGCCAACCTGTTTAATAAGCTTCTCTTTTTATCAAAAAGCAAACGGAAATAACAATTCGGTTACCCAATGTGAAACACTATAACACGAATACAAATAGTTTTCTGATCAAAACCCTTAAGTTAAATTAGTTAAGTGAAATTGGACCTTGCACTCCACGTATTCAATGTGGCCACCTCTCCCTTCCTTAAACAATGCATACAAATGCAAAAAAAACCTGGGGGGGACGGGGGGCTATAATCCCTGACTTCTGTAGTGCAAAGGTAGTGTCATCCTCCTGCGAATAAGAACCCAACATACCATCTTACCCCTGGATTGGAACCCTGCACCTCTTAAAGACACAGGACACGGCTCATTGATATTGTCCCATTCTGAACTTATTGCCATTGCCAAGGAAACCGATTGAGTGTCCAGGAGTCCATCTACCAGTTGTGACCAGGTGGCTCATATGGTGGTGACAGCGCAACTAAGCACAAGTATCCATTAATTATTCTGCATGATCAGCACTTATGTTAAACATGTCTGTATGAAGAAATACAGCTGAATATACTTTCATTTATTTTTGCTATGAACTATTTTTGTGCTGAGTTTATTTGCTTCCAACCAGTTATCGTGGAGAACCACCTCTAATCAGCAGCTGTGATCCATTGGGAGACTGGTAGTCTTTTTGTTACTGTTAAACATTGCTTAGCGTTACAACAGATTCTTCTCGCCACATCTGAGTTACTCAACATTATTTGAGATCTGGCCAGATCTGGAGAATGAAGTCAGCCTTGCCTAGGCGTTTTAGAAGGTGGAGGTGGCACCTTGAATAAGTGGGCCTTCTCACTGAGGTACAAGGTCTGCTTTAAGGACAGCCATACTAATCTTAGTTTACATCTCACAGTCTGAACTGACAAAGTCTCCAGTGATCCAAACAATGCCCAAAATTTAACGCGGTACTCCAGACAGATATATAACGAGAGAGAAAAAACAATTAATGTAGCTATACACATTTTATTAAAACAACAGTGTCCTTGTAACCTGTAAAAAAAGAGAATGCATACTTACATTTCCCGGTGCCTGAGCTTCTAAATGCTGCATTGCTTAGTAGAAATGGTTCTCCAAAGTCCGCTGGGAAATCGGCGATCCCCGGAGTCTCCTGGGTTACTCACAGCTCTCATTGGTTCCTCCTGCTTACCTTCACATCATTACGGTGCCCTGTAGTGACTTGGAGAACAGCAGGAGGAACCAGACAGAGCTGCGCAGGACCAAGGAAAACAATACTCCTGGCAGAGTTGGTTTTCCAGCAGACTTCTGGAACTATTTCTACTAAGCAGAGTTGTGTTCAGTGGCATAGGCACCAGAAAAAATGAGTGACCATGTTCATCTTTTACAGGTTACAGGAGTTTTAAAATTTATATTTCATGACAGACTGACTGTAATGAATCTTAAAGTAATGTCGGTACGTAACATGATTCAGTGTACAAGAGAGAAGCAAATATCTGCAAAGTTTATTGCCTAAGGTCTTGTGATGACACTCAAGTGCCCTGTGTCAGTCTGATCAGTCTTGATATCAGCCCCCTGTGATCCTCTGTACATCAGCACTCAGAACAGGAGAGAAGGGAGCAGAAGTCAGAGACAGTCAGACACTGCTGCATTGCTGTGTGCTGACACAAAATAGAAGAAGTAACAGATGGAAAGATTAGAATTGATATGGGGTATATTTTTTTACCAGTGTGCTTGACCAAGCTGTGCTGCTGCAATGGAGGTCACGGATCTGCCTGGCTGTCTGTTAAACATGAGAATAAATTGTGGCCAGAAGAAGTTGCAGTATAAACCCACCTTTACGGGGCCACCCATATCTAAGACTTCTGGTTATCAGCAAATACAGATACCCCTTGTAGGCTGTAGAAAAAAATAGACTTTATTTAATATCCTTTATTTATTGAAGCCACCTCTGCTTAAGAAGTATCCCTAAAGCCCAACAATGACCACAGCAAATCAGTAAAGTATTGCACTACTTCTCCTACAAATGTGGACCATAAAATTTACAGAACATTCTGTCCTCTAGACTTGTGTGCAGAGATATCCAAAAGGACCAGATGGAACCTCACATATAGAGTGCAGATGTAATTTCTGTTGTCCATTTAAATTGGGACAGTGAATCCCACAGGATTCACTGGACATTATTAAGGTTTTTAATAGCCTCTCATGGGAATGCCTCCTCTAAACTCTGCGAGATTTGCTGACTCTTTTCTGTCATTATTAAGTTGTATATATTCTATTTTAAAGTTTATCAATCTGAAACAATCTTAAGTTGGTGAGGTACTCACCTAGAAACCCTTTCTATATCTTTCCCTACAAATGTCTCAAATATTAACAATTCTATTATCCATGATCCTAATATAAAAGGTATACGGCCTGGCAACATCATTGAGTATAAACGTTCTTTGCTTGATGATATGCTAAGGATTATATTCTACTTAACACCCTTTAAACCTCTAAAATATATTAGGCACATTCTGAAGTATTTTAGATTTAAAAGCTAATCATTTGAAATCTTTTCTGTTTAGTTTAACCACTAAAATTACATTTTATACATAATAAAAAAATATATTTTCTTGAAATATTTGAGGCAGACTATGTACTAGAGCAGGTGTTCTCAACCTGTGTAACCTCAGGCCCCACATTTGTCCTAGGTCATTAATTTGTGGCCCAAGTCACACTGCAATGGAACGAACGCCATTGCGGTACTGTGCGGTCCACTGCGGGCAATTGAAATGTGGATGGGAGGTGAGCTTGGGGTGCAATTCAAATGAATGGCAAAGCACCTCCCACACAAGAGTGTATAGTAGGTGCGATTGCATGGTACAGTGCGTTAATCGCACAGGACTGTTTGATTAATGCTCTGTACTAGTGTGAACGGCATTTAAAAACACTGACAGACACAAACAACCACAGACACAATCTCACCCACACATATACACTCCAAAAAATGTTTTGGGGTCTATTCACGAAGCACCTGAAGGATATAGCCGTAGCTTCAGCCGATCCTTCGGTAGAACCGAAGGGCTGCTGTACGGGCTATTCACAATAGCCCGTACAGCTCCCGAACTTAGCCGAGCGGCTCAGTCGAGCCGAAGGCATATGCCTCGGCTCGTCCATGCGAAGCAAGCCGATGTACGGCTGATTTCAGCCGATATACGGCTGAAATCAGCCGTACAAGCCTGAAGTTAATAGCCGAACAGTGTTCGGCTCACTTCACTTGGGGTCGGTTGTTCACTCAGCTGCCCTCGACAGCTTTGTGAATAGACCAGTGCAGTGCATCCTGTTGTTAGTGGACCCATAAACCCAATTAATTGTTGTTAGTTCTAAATAAAATGGGGAATAATTACTTAGAACATATGTCATGTATTTATTGCTGTCATTAGGGTTGATTTACTAAAGGCAACTAGACTGCACACTTTGCAAGGGAATTTGCACTTTGCGAGGGAATTTTCAGTAAATAAAAGCTCTGCTGACTTCCATCATCCAATCATGTATACGCAATAATACGTTTTTTATCTTCCTTGTTTGTGATTGGGTATTCTTTGGGAAGTGAATTTTCACCACATTCACAAAGCTAAGAGAAATATCCCCAGGGACACTGACACTGGAGTATAACCCCTTCTCCACTATCCAAAACCATAATGGCGGGAGTTAGGCTTTAAATACCCTAGTGCAAAGAAACTGTTAAATAGCAGTTACAAACACATTCAGCACTGAAGCATATGTCACCATGAGCACAGGTGGCTAGATTAATATTGCAATTACTTGTAATTGGCCATGAAGCCAATTTGTAGCAAAAGACACAGACTGAATATTATCTAATAAAATACACTTAGTCAAATATATCTAACATAGAGGAAAGAGGTGTAGATGGTGATTATAGCAAGCTTTTATGATCTGATCCTCATTACAAAAAACCCAATTGGTTTCTTAATACTTAGAGGGTTATTCACTAAGCTGCCGAAGTGAAGCCGAAGTGAAGTGAGCTGAACGCTGTTCAGCTATTCACTTCTGGCTTGTACAGCTGATTTCAGCCGTACATCGGCTCTGTCCGGCTGCCATCAGTCAGCCGAACATGCTTTGCATGTTCGGCTAAGCCGAAGTGCAGAAGGACTTCAACTCAGCTGATCCAACATCTCATAGGGGCCGAATGGCAGTGAGTGAATAGCCGAAATGCCGCCGAGAGGCATTCAGCTCGGCTACCCTGCTCGGTACCTCCGTGGAACCGAGCAGAATAGAAAATAAGTTTTAAAAGTTTTAAAAAAACAAAAAAGGTTGAAAAAATATTTTTAAAATGTAAATAAATAGTAAAATTAAAAAAGAAATAAAGATATTTTTAAAAAGGAAATAACTGGGCGGAGCCGGCCATGACGCCACGGCCGGCTCCGCCCAGTTGTTATTGTTTAATGACAGATCAGCGTCTCCAGGTAATTTGGGGATGCTGATCTGTCATTACCACTGGGCAACGCAAGCTGTGAGATTACGGCTGGCTCCGCCCAGCTGTCATTTGCAGGGGGCGAACGGCCGGCCTTCGGCAGGACGTTTGCCCCGCTTCAGCTGTCACTTCGGCTCAGTCAAGCTGAAGCATATGCCTTCGGCTCAGCTGAGCCGCTCAGCCGCCTTCGGCTGCTGTACGGCTATAGTGAATAGCCTGTACAGCAGCTATTCGGTTCGCCTAAACCGAAGGGCTCCGGCAGCCGAAGAGAGCCGAAGGATCAGCTGAAGCTACAGCTGGATCCTTCCTCTCCTTCGTGAATAACCCCCTAAGGATAACACTTTTTTGCCTTTAAAAGCGATCCTTATAGATTTTACTATCAGTACCTGCAATGCACAGTTTGTGTCTGCCATATTATGACCACTGAGTGCTCTTTTGGTCTTTAGCAAGCATGAACATTTCACCTTTGCCATAATGATATGACTAATGTATGTCACCTCACCATGAGGTCAAGAACAAAATTCTAAATGTAATGAAAACGGCTTACCTGTCAATAAGAGGCCAGTGATCTCTGCTACTCACAAGTCATTCCACAGCGTTTTCCACAACTGCAAATCAAACAGAAAACAGGTGACTTAATAATATTGTCACTCCAGATTTATACTTCCACATATAAGTTACAGTACTGAAATTGTATTAAGTGCATAAAATAAACATAAAGGACACCACTTATAAATACATTAAAAGGAAGATATGCATCAGTCTCTAAAGACTGCAACGTCACCCGACCTACCTTTGGCCTACCTGTCAATCCTCATGGAATGCTTAAAAAGATTACGAACGAACGTATGCATAGATATAGTATCATGATGATTATATTATATGCATACTGGTCATATTGTTTGTAAAATTTGGGACAGAATTTTTTAACATCAATTTGTAAAAATAAATCTGTTATATTACCAGCGGTATATCTACAAAAAATTGTGCCCCTGGTGTCTCACCCAACTGCTGACAACCAGCCAGCGCGTCCCATGTTGCTAAGAGCTGGATGGGAAGAGGTGTAAGGGACAAACACATCTCTTTGCCTGGCTCTTAGCAACCTGGGATGACCTGGCTTGCATCCCGCCCACATACATATGTCCCCTCTTGCTCTGGTTGCTAAGAGCTGGGTAGGGAGATGTGTTTAGCCTTTACACATCTCCCTGCTAGGCTCTTAGCAACCTGGGCTTCCCACTTCCAGCAACCAATGATGTCATATGTGCCATAACCTGGGTACGCCACTATATATTACTGAAAAAGTAATGGATCACTTGGGGGTTCATTTATAAAAGTTCCAACCGCATAGTACTAGCACCCCTAGATGGTGCTGACACGTATAGAAATTTCCTATAAATGTTAGCTCCATCTAGGGGCACTATTGCCTCTAGTAACTTTTATGAATGAACTCCCAAGTGATCCATTGAGTCTGACCTTTTTATGGTTTATATGTTTTATACCAAAGATAGGCCTATTGCTTGAATTCACCTACTGTTGATTGATTCACAACCCCTACTGAAAGTTCATTCTAAGCATCCACTCCTTTTTGAATGAGCCCCATGGTCTTTCTCTGCCATCACTCATCTTCGTTTCTATTAACCCAATGAGGTTATTTTCAACAGAGGTGGTTTAAAGCGATGCATAGATGTAAAATATTAGTTGGTCATAGGGCAATACTTGATTTCTGCTGTGTACTTGTATTCTTTGAATGTATGTGTGCTCATTTATTTCCGATGAGTCTATGTGCTGAGCAGGCAACCCTGGAGCCATCCATCTTAATCTTGGGGAAGACTGTAGATCAGCTGTTAAAATCCTGTACAACAGAGTGAGAAGGATCAGAAAAGGGTGTTTTCTCTGAACTAAAGATAGCTGTAATAGCTGTAATGATCATTGTCTGATCCTGCCAAAATGCAGCAAACAATGGGCATCAGTCGTCTGATGTCTTTGGCTACCTGTGAGATGACTGGACAGCCTATCCCCTCTTAAAGACATTCCACATCCTCAAGCCGCAGACAATGTAGGCTCTGTCCTACACTTTTAATAGGCCAAAGTCTACAGCCTCCGGGCTAATATGTTGCTGAGAAGTGCATTTGTAGTCACCGTTACAGCAATGTAATTAAAACAATCAAGTATACACTGACACTTATAACACAGCCAGCTCTGATGTTCCCTCGCTCTCATATTTAATTCAAGAACTGTACACGATAAACAAACAAAAACAGGATTATGTTTCCTGTGTACTGAACAATCTGGGCATGAAGGGGTTACACAAGTTCATAAACAGATTCTGAGGCTTTTATATCATTCTTTCACAGAATGTAATTTTCAAATTGCATATCTCCGAGCGGTAAGAGTATTGTAAGAGTCTTAGGGTGATCTGATCATAAACTGAAAGACACCTGAATGATGGGTGGCCAGATCATTAACAGATCTGACCATAAACTACATTGAGAAAGCATGTTTTATCATCAGCAGATTATGGCTGGTCATAGATGATCAGATGCATTATCATAAGAGACAGGTGGTGAGACATCTGCCACTTTTTGCATGGCTGTGTTCCACTGTATTCTTTAGCCCCATTCTGCCAAATACATATCTACAAAGGATAAGGTCCCTTACTGGTATAAGGTCCCTATACTGGTATAAGATCTGGTCCCTTCTCTTTAAAGAAAAGGAGACCAAATGTACCAAATTACATAGAGAGTTTTTACCATGACAAGAAATCTTGTCGCATAATAATGGATGATTGCAGTGCTTGGAGGTTCTTGCCATCCTCTTAGTTAACTGCCGCAGAGCTCAATAATTTTCCAGTCTTTGCAAGCAAAACAAATTGGTTATGTGCAACTAATGAGTTGTGCATTACCACAGTAAAGTGACAACATCCTTGTTTGTACTAATAACTGGTCTGTCTATGGGTACTTGGACATCGCTGACCTAATTCTAATTAGGCAGAAGAATTATGCAGGTCAGGACTCCTAATCCGCATTCTAGTTCCAGGTCATTGACTCATTGCCAGGAAACAAGTATTTTTAAACAAGATGAGACTTATGGCAGCCTACATTTAAAGCAAACCAGTCACATACTGTATGTTAAAGAAGAACTTCAGGCACACATTTTATTAACCCTTGCAGTGGGGTTTTGCTGCTCATTTTTGCCAAAGGCAAAAACAAGAGTTATACCTACCCATTCCTCAGAGCCGGCAGCACTCCCTCCAGCCCCTCTTCTCCTCTGCTGCAGTGATGGAATGTCCCTCGGCAACCTTTCATCTAATACACGGTATTAGACGTGATGACTCACAGGACCTTAGACCGCTGCAGCAGAGAGGGAGAGAGGCTTCAGGGAGCAGAATAAGAGCTGGCCGGCTGGCTCAATAAATCAGGTGAGTATAACTTTTCTTTTTATCCTAGGCAAAAATGAGCAGCTGACCCTTACAATACAGAGGTAGCCCCACTGCAAGGGTTATTAACATTTCTGCCCAGAGTTCTTTAACATTTTAAATTAAAAATTTCCCTTACCTAAGCCCCAGGACCCCCCCTAGTTTTCAACTGAGTGTACGGAGAGCAGGAGTTAAGACTGCATGACAATGCAATCTGCGTACTTCACATTGCTGCTTGAATTACATTGTAGGATGTGCCAGGCATGTGAAAGACTTTCCAATAATTTGAGATTTGCATATGCATTTGGTGTAAGGATTTTCAAGTGGTGGAGCTAATTAATATGATTACACTTGTGGCAGATGTACTTTAAAGTTGAACTACAAGCACAGAAACATTCATTTAAATATATTTCTCAAAAGTCACAATTGAATTGCTTTTGCAAACCCAGCTTTTGCCATATAAAGCTGCTCTACATCTTAGCTGGGCTGAACATAGCCTGTGCAGAGGGCAGAGCCAACAGGCCCCACCCACTACAGGCTGCCCGTAGAAAACTACAGGGGGCGGAGACAAGACTAGTCACCCTGGTGAATGAAAGAGAGCAGCAGTGACCGGTCTTTATTACAGGAAGCTCCTGCACAGAGGCGAAGTTTTATTCTGGATTACTGCACAGATCTGGAAGAGAAACACTAGGCACACAAAGATTCAAGTAAGAATACACGTGACTCTTATACTTCGACAATAGTTGGTGATTCTAGGGTCCAGCTTTAAGATTATCAAATCATTATTTATAATATGCATGCACATTTACTTAAGCCCAGAAGGATAATTTAGATTTTATCAGGTATCGTTGTATGTGCTTTCAGTAGAGGAAACTGTTGCTGTTTATGGAAAGACTGGCAAACATTGTCTTATATAGACTCCTGTGACCACAAGGGGCTGCAGCTTACCAAGGCATCCCATGAGCCCTGGAAATAGTGTTGAAGAGGGAGGCAGCTTGGAGAATCCAAGCTACTTAAGTCTTATCAATTAAAATGGCATCTAAACCCGGATTTTCATGCATTTAACATTTGTATTCAATCATTACTTGCCTTAGAATTAATAGTTAATGTTTTAAGTATTCACAGTGTGAATGGAAAATAAAGCTTATCTGAATATTTGTTTTTAATATGAAAGAGAAAGCAGATATTCACATTGTCCAAATCCTGAGCTTGCACATGCTTGATATTCAGCCTCAGCTCTATTTAAAGTAATTTCCACAGAGATTTACCTGCCACTCCATTACCCTTAGCTAAAAACCACCATAAACATGTTTGAGATGCTGTCCTAATGAAATGTAATACAAGTCAAAATCCTGAGTGAAACTTCTGGCACATGAGCTGGCATGACATTTCTGATCATGTCCCTGCATAAATATCTGCAAGTCAGTGGAATGTGTTAACACAGTCAATGCTCAGATAAATGGGCTCTCTTCTGCATGTTATTTCAAATGGTATTGCATATTTGACATATTGTTAAAGGATAATTGTACTTTTAAAACGCACCAGCTCTTTTAATAGGCACAGGTACCAAGCAACTTTGCAATTATAGCCTGTTACCCCAACCTTTTTGTCTCCCTGTCCTTTGAAGCTGTCATCACAGGCCCAGAAAGATGTAAATACTTCCCTTGTTAAATTCAGCCCGTCTGTATCTACCCTGTGGTGTTAAACACAGACTGAGAATAAGGAAGGTGTCTGTTCCACAAACCTGTTTGATTCCCTACTTTCAGTTCCAGGAGCCTTAAATAATTATTTTACTGCTGCATTGCACTTAAATAATCACTAGAGATCCCAAACTGCTAGAAACAGACAGTTCCTAAGTTAAAGTGGACCTATACTTAAAGTCTAACTAAAGTTTAACTAATCAACAAGGATTTATTAGCACAATTTAATGTGAAGAAACAAATTAGTAAAACAAGTACCATTTGCATATAATTCCAAATAAGAAACAGAAAACTTCCTGACCTGTGGCAGTATCTGGGCACCTAATGCTATTCTATCCTCATGGGAGACTATCAGGGGTTTGACAGACACACCCCGCTGACTCCTGCATCTGATTACTGGATTACAGTCCACAGTCCAGTTTTCATCAGAGGTTAGGTTGAGGAACAGAAATATTTCTTTCACACTATGCAATGGATGGAAAAGAGGGCCTGGGCTAGAGAACTGCTGCAGATTGCCTACTGTAAGTGCTGTATCATTCACATCTGACTTGTTTCACGCTGATTGAAAAATGGTCACCTAAATGTAGACCTTACAGTGCAGTAACTAAATGCTTTCAGACCAGAACTCAGAACATTGAAGATAACATGCATCTCTGCTGATAAGTAGTCACATAACAATAGCCATAGCAGTCCACGAGGCTGCTATGGGACCTGGGGTAGGAGGGAGACCCATTAGGGGGCTAATTGAAAAACTTAATTGTGAGGTTTTTAGTATAGAAGGGATGAAGTCAGACCTCAGGATTGTTTAGTCATAGGTCCCATTCTGTGCAGTAACATGCATTTGCTTATTTATCTTAGCAGTGTAGATTTACTGCCCTCTGAACTCCTGCTACAGACTGAAATGAATCCTGTATGCCTATTGCAGTCACAAATCCCAGACTTTCACCTCTGTTAAAACCTTACGGGGGGCTGAGGTTTGTGGGTCTACTAAAAAGTGTGTCTACTAAAAATCTAGGAAGCTAGGGTTTAAAAAGTTTCTATTAGTGTTAAAGAGTAAGTGTGAGCAACAGCAGTAATCAGTTTATTATAATACAAAATATAATTATGGTTGTTATAATTAGTGCTACTATAACTTTTATCCCCAGCACTGCTCCATAGTAGTTACTGACTATGCTGTAAGCTCTCCTGCTGCCTGCCCTTGATACACAATTTATGTTAAGATCAATGACACATATTGTCACAGTAGGCACTGCAGTTGCTACAGAGAGAGTTAGCCAGGGGGTCCCAAAGTTTTGCTATGGGGCCCCATGATTTGAAGTTATGCCCCCTGTTGATAAGCATTTGGTTTTCAACAACTAGCTCTCTGGAAAAAGCACAATACATAGTTTACCAAACAGTGGTAGAAACAGAGTAAAACCTGCAACAGCAGAAGAGCTAAACCAAGTGACAACGTGGTCAACAGAAGAAAAGAAAGGCTTAAGCCGAGCATACCTAATCCTTGACTTGTGGGCAAGGAAAAAAACAATTTAAAGAACTGCTAAGGCTCAGTAAATATCTGTAACCCATGACAATAAATCAATACAAAGTTAAATCAATAACAGTTAAATCAATAAAACAGTTATTTATTAAAAGTCTAAAAACCATATTTCCCAAGAGGATAGAGAAAAAATACTAAAAGGGAAAAAGTCTTATCAATTATTCAGACCCCTGAAAAGTATCAGGAATAAGACCTCAAAAATCCAAGCTCAAAGAGTCCATTGCTTATGAAATTTGTAGGGAAAGGATTTCCTCCTCTTACAGTGAGTGCAAAACTATAGAGACTGAATGACCTTGGAAAAAATATTCCATCAGTAATGGTTAATGGCAAAGCATAGTGAGTTCAATATTCAAAAAGGAAAAACAGGAACTGATGTTTTATGACTATTTAGGGCTAAACCTCTGTCAAGAAAAAGACAGGGTAGAAAAGAGATAAGCATCATAGTAGGTGCAATCATCCTAAGTGTATGACCAAAGAGACAGCTTCCCTCAAACAATTATGAAAAATGAGTGCGGCTTTCTTTAAATTCATCTTCCATATACCAGGCATGTTGTCAAAGTGCCGTACGCATATGAACAGACATTATTACCATGCAAGAGACTAACATACATGCCTTCAAGAGGCCATCACAACTAAAGTGGAGAGCTTGACCAGTGTTGAAAGAGTCCTTTTTAAATTATGTGATCTACATATAGTTTTACAAAGTAAAGTTACCACCATAAAAGGGAAGAGGTAAAGGAAACTACAAGTGTAAGACTTAAATAGGGAGTCCAACTGCCTACTGGGCTCCCGAAAGGTCCCTAAAGGTAGAGGTCCATCAACTAGTGTGATTAGGTCTACCTTAAGGGTAATTGTTCAAGCACAGAGTATATTGGAAAGGTCTTTTCAGAAGCAAGAGCTCTCAAAGACTCTATACCTGGTATAGGCAGTTGATTTCCTAGACGTGTAGCAACGTGTACAGTGTCAATCAGATTGGAAACAACAGTTTGCATAGCTGAGTCAACAGGAACTCAGTCAAATATAGACTTTGCAGGTTCTGGTTCTGATTCTGAGTCAGGGATAACAATAGGGTCCTCATGATGTCAGAACTAGGTTTTAATGTAGATGGAGCCTGGTTGAGTATTGAAAATCTGCTAGTATATTATTCCATTAATTGCGCACAGAAACACACAAAGTTAAGTGGATATAAGAGGCCTGGAAGACATACTGCATTTCTCAGACAGAGGAGCTATAGAGGCTGATAATGTGGAGAAATCTATAGAAGCAGGAGTCCCAGGATCTGACATACCAGCATCAGTTCCTTCTTGACAAGTGCTGCAATGAGCTCTCATCCTCTGGAATTTCTTCTTTGTCTGCCTTTAGGAAATTCCTGAAAACTCATCACTTCAGGGTAGCCTATCCTGCCTTCACCTAAATGCTAAAATGTAACTTTTCTCATCAACTCATCCCCACATACTTACTACCTTTTGTATCACATGCCTTTCCCTTTTACCATGTAACCCTCTTGGCTTAAATTGTATCTTAATTGTACCATCTATTATTGCTGCAAAAACTGCTGGTACTGTACAAAGCCTGTATGATAATATTAATAATAAAGTAAACCATAATAAAGTAAACCAGTGCTGGAAATTCAAAAGTCACCAACTTGCCATGGGGACTGAAATAAAATCACTTGGGATTGGGAACCAGGATCTGGTGAAATGCTAGGACAACACCGCCCTCAGAGGACGCAGTGCAGATGTTGCTGCATTTGGAGGTGGTAAGGGGGAGAGGCGCGTCTTCTGGGTGCTCTGGCCATCACTTTCTATGGTTGGGCCCAGTGATGCCATTTGGTGCGCACTTTTTTATCCTTTGTGTGTGGCAGGAAGCTAACAGTGGCCAGACCCGAGCTGTGCCAAATGACAGGGGGCCCTTGGGGGATTCCCCCCCTACACACACACACACTCACACACACACATGTGCTGTGTGTTTTGGTGATTCTGTGGTCGTGTGGAGGCTCTTGTTACATATGCTGACCCTGAGCTCTGTATACACTCACCTGTAATGTCAATAGGACATGCCATCACCCACTAGCTGTATATACTTCAAGACACCCCTCACCACCTTTATACACTGATATGTGACATCATTGGCAGCATGACACCCCTTTCCCTAAATGTATATATTGTTCTATGTTGTCATTGTCAGCATGTGATCTCATTAGGAGTATGACACTCTTCCCCCAGCTCTTTATACTGTTCTATGACATACTTGGCGGGGTTGTACCCCTTCTTCCACCTCTCTACTGTTCTATGATGTAAGTGGAGGAATGTTATCCCTCCCCCAGCTCTGTATGCAGTTCAGTATGTCATTGGAGGGACGAGATCCCTCCCCCAATTCTATATACTGTCCTGTGATATCATTAGTGGGATATTACCTCTCTCTCAGCTCTATATATTTTTCCATGAAGTAACTAGTGGTTTGACACCCTTCCCTTAGATCTATATAGATAGCAAATAGAAAATAAATTAGTTTTATATAACACAACAGATTTTGAAACATATAAGCAATGGATTAGTAAGAACAAATCTATTTTCTCATATTAATCACTTATCACCTTCCAGTTACCTATATAGTCTTTTGCAGGTTGCGTAGTGCTGGCTTTTTAGTGCTGGCTCCTAGTTCTGGGTGAGATTTGTCAAGGCCTGCACTGACAGATTAATGTTGGATGGCTCCTTTTATATGCATAAAAAGCAAACAGAGGTTTTAGTTCTTGTTCAATGCATCCCCATCCCCCTTTCTGCTAAAATGCCCAGTTATGTATATCATCTCTGCCTGTTTTGTATACAGCATGAAATCGGCAGGGTTTTGCATGTCAATGTATTTGAAGTACATTTACTTCTCCTCCCCGCCGAGTGCTACTTCTCTCCATAGTTAGTCTAATTACGGAGGTGTCAGTAATCACAATACATCCTTATCTCATACCTTCACCCTAAAAACAATTTTCTGGGAGAAATAACGTACAGACTGCTCATATTCCAGGCTGTTTACACTATTCAATTGTGCTTCGTTTTGTCAGCAAATTACCTCCTTCTCATGTGTCGTTACCATCAGGCGTCTACACAGCCACACAAAGTTCCCTAATGCATGCTGCATCTCAAATCGAGACATCCTCTGTTTAATGATGGACGTCAATACCAAAAGAAGAAGCCCTTACAACATCCAAGAGCATCTAGCATTTTAGCATAATCTTCACCCATAACAATTCAACATGTCAAACTATCTGACAGATATGCCGTACTCACAGAACGCTCTGTTAAAACTGCATAAATAAAGAGGTGTGTTTGTCATAACACATGTTCTCTTCCAGTCAGCGTTTCTTCCTACATTGTGCATGCTTCCGTTATTAAAGCCCAGTTCAACCCAATTTTTTTTATTACTGCAATGCAGTCAGGGTGCATATAGAGTAATAAATATGCCTCATTTTTTTTTAATCTAAGTGCTGCAGAAAGGGTTTAAACACCCTGTGATGGCAGCACTAGGAAAGTTGGACTGACACGCTCACACACAAGCAGTGGTCCGTCCGACTCTCTAACATGCCCCCCTGAACACTGTTTAATCAACAGCAGGCAGCAAGAGTGAGATTGATTAAAACAGCATTCAGTGCAGAGTGTTAGAACCCAGGAGAACTTGTGTGTGAGATCCAGCAGGTCTGACTCTCCTATGTGCTGACAGCACAAGACTTTTAACCCGTTCTGCAGCACTTAGCTGATAAAAATGTAAAAAAGAAGCATCTTTACTACTGTATATTCAACCTGACTGCATTACAGGATTAAATTAGGATGGTTCAATTGGGCTTTAACCAAGTACAATAAGGAGTAAAGCTGGACAGTTTTTCAACCAGCTGGAGTATTTTTCCGCACTCTTACCCAGTCAGCTATCGTGATCAGCCAATGACAGCATCTATCTTTTGTTCACCAACTGATCCTACTGCATCAATAAAAATACAAATCACTTGTATATGAACACAGAGGGGATTTTGGAAATCAAAATAGCATGCAGTTGAATTAATTTTGTTTTTCCCCCCTCAATGGATATCTACTCTAAAATTCTAAATCGGGAAATTGTACCAAAAAGGGGATAATCCATTTAGAGAAACATTGAAATACCCTTATGAAACATAGAAAATGTAACTTTTATTATTGCATAGGTTAACCATACCAACGACATTTAAAAACATCTAAATTCTATCCCAACATGGCGTAATGATGATATAGTTGCATGCCATGTAATGCATGTCCTTTTCAGCACAACTCCATACAGTTTTTATATCAATATTAAGTCATCCAGGACACAACAAAACAGCGACAGTGAAATCAACCGGATGCACAAGCGATAATCCACAATGGCACGAGAGTTTTATCCTGGCAGATGATGCACCGTTTCTTCTTAGATCAAACGTGCTATAACTCAGCTTATGGTTTTATCCAATTGTCAAATAAGAAATGTGTGAGACCATGCCCCTAAGTCTTATCTGAATTTGCTGTATTATGCGTTGCTGTTTGTGTTGTATCTCAGATCACAGGCTCCAACCTTGTAGTTGGCTTCCAGGTGGAATGATGCCCAATATTTATGTGGATGGGTTATTTTGGAATAAGATGCTATCACATATCCTTATAATAGAGTTTTTTTTTTTTTTTAAATGAAGCACATCTACCATTCATTTTATATTGGACCATGTTTAAAACCCCATACAGTCCTTCTATACATGAATGGCCATGAGAATCAGCAGTATTAATTGCACAGCAATAAAAGTACAAATCACCTTAATTGGAATTTGATTGCTTTACCTTGTCCTTTGACCGCAGTATAAGATTTGATTGTTTATTATTCATGGTGTAAATGAACATTCCAAATGAATAGGTTTTAAGGGTTAGAAAAACTAATTAGAGCAGTATTGGCATAGGACTGCAAATCCATATTGTAAGCCTGAAATATTATTTCATTTAAAAAATGTTTTAGGAAAATTATGTTTCTAGCATCAGATTTTTTTTATCATTTTGAACAGCTATTTCAGTTTTCAGAATTTTTACCAAATATCCATCAGGAACTCTGTTGGTGTGACTTCTGCTCCTACGTCTGTACATTAGAGCTGCCATGACTATTATGAAGGAGTCCAACACTCAGTGCTAAATTTCTTATTTGTTGCTCCCTATCCTGTTACTGGAAAGTTAAAGAAGAAGCAGCAGACTGATGAGCATATCTCTTTGCTCTCTCCCTCTATCAGCATGCACAACTGATTGTCTCCTTGTGCCATTCTTCCTCTCCTACTCTGTTGTATAAGGACTGCAAAAAGCAGGTACCAAGTCAAATTCAGGAACTTACACTGCTAGTGTTTAAAAACACATTTATTATCAATTTCTCTTTTCCTTTACATTTTTCTTGCTTGTTTCTCCTCTTTTCCTTCTCTGCTTTTTCCTTTACTATTTTCTACTTTCTCTTTCCTCCTCCCCTTTTTTCCTTCCCAGTTTTTCCTAGCTTATTACCGTTTGGTAGGCACCCCTTGACCTACGTCATCAGTGCTTTTTCTCACCCGTGGATTGGGTCCTCCCCTTCCCTATCTCTTTTGATAATTGTTTGTGCATTTTTTGCACCACCCCGTTAAGTGGTCTACTGGATGGTAGTAGCCATTGCCAGGTTGTATGGGTCTCGGTGGGATCCTGAGGGATTCTCCTCTGCAGGCCTATTGCTCACTCAATTCTGCATATGTTACATTGCTTTCTACTTTGATCAGTTTGTATACTGTGGACTGTTACGTTTGTGAACTACTGTCTCTATTTGGCTACTCCAGTCCAGAGTTTTCTATTTCTTAATATTTTTGTTTGTTTTATAACTAGTAACATTTTTGTGAAAGAAAAAACACATATTAATATGGTAATGCTAATAGACGGATGCGTTCATTTGGATTTTGTTTATCAGCTTTAATATTAATAGGAATGCAATCAAAGGAGAAGGAAAACAAAAGTGGTTGGGAACACACCTATCTCCAAATTGTGAAGGAACAAGGAAAGGAAAAGTAGTTTTCATGGCTGGAGTTCTGAGAATCCAGAACTTCTTAAAATACATTTGTCCATGTATGAAGGGGGCACAATTTAAAAAATTTTCAACTCTGTATAGTAACACGGTTCAATAAGCAATTATGAAAGTGTTACTATCTCAGAACCATATAAAAGGCTGTAGACTGGAGCCGGAATGGGCCCCAGTGAGGCAAAGTACCTCTATCATTCCCATTGTAGCAGGTTAGACTTTTCTCCCAAGGCTAACTTAATATGGGTGCAGAATACAAAGGCAGATGCCTGGGTGTTTGTTATGGGCTATAAAGGTGAATATAGAGCCTCATATATGAAAAGAATTCTGACAGAAATGGGTTGATTTACTAAAGGCAAACAGGCTGTTCATTTTGCAAGGGAATTTGCAAGTTTCCCTTAGCTTAATTCATGAGGTGAAATTTCATTTTGTAAAAGAATACTCAATCATGTGCAAGGAAAATAATTAAAAAACAACGTTTTGCTTCCACATGATTGGATGTTGGAAGTCAGCACGGCTTCACCTCATTTACTGAACTAAGGGGAAACCTCCTTTGCAAAGTGAAAATTCCCTTGCAAAGTGAACAGTTTAGTAAATCAACCCCAAAGTGTCCTTGTTGCCAATTTCAATCAATCATTTTCCAGCTGTCGTATTTTCAGTGCAAGCCTAAAAACGAAAAGGAGAATTGGAGCGATGGGCTGTGGGGAATATGAATGATTATTTCTTCAGAACATTTTTCATACAAGAAATATAACTAAAGGTAACTTGACCTGTTTTTTCATGCTATCCGTTATTTTACTGCATGTCCAAGATCCTCTGTATCCCTAGAAGTCATCACACCGGCATGTCACAACAAAAATCACTATGTCAGATAAACGTTCCTTCCAGCAGACAGGAATTATACAGTAAGGGATGACTTCTGTTCTGATCGTAACAGACAGCCATAAATGCACTGACAAAACAGAGGAACGCTGCATGGTGACTGTCCTTGGAGCACCGTGGCTCAGCAAGACAAAGGGATCCCTGAGATAATAAGTCCTTCTACTCGCCAGGTGACACTGATGTAAACTCAACACAGTAATGGTACATGAATTGTCTGCTCTACATATCTCACCAAACATTGGAATTAACAGGCTAGCCACGGATATTCTGTAGAATCCAGTGTGATGTTCCATATCAACATTCTGGAACAGTTCCTGACTTCCTGACATAATTTTTTAACGCCACTTAGCTACCAGGCACTTTGTTCCCAAGCCCTGTGTGAGCACCTCACTACGTTATCACCACACAAACATGGCAAGGCTTGTGATAGTGGATGTCTCATTAAAGGAACATGATAGAAAAGATTACATATTTATACAAAAGAAAATATTTTATGCTACAAGATGAATACAATCAAAGATAAAAGTACTGGCTCGCAAATTTTTTTTTCCCTTTTCACGAATGACTTCAGGTGTATTTTATTTGATTATTATGCTGTGCTACTCCTAATGTATCATCATATCTTTTTTATATTCATTTACTTCAAAAGAAGAAGAGAACTTTACTTTCACGTAGGATGATTTTTAATTTAAAAGCAAAGGGGGCGCTTCACTACTCCCAGTAGGGTTACCCTCTTTCTATTTCAAGACAAAAAAGACTTAATTTATTAAGGTGATGAGTGGTGTGCAAAGTGCAGTAACTCACAGCAGTCATTTAGAATTACATTTTAATTGTACTGAAAGAAAGTTGAATCTAACTCTTTGAGCACGTTTGCTCTTTGCAATGTATCGCACAATCAGCCCCTAAAGTTATCTTTTTTACCTTGAAAATTTCATAGTAGAGAATATTTCATTGTTTGCCACATTTAAATTAACATAACTGGACAAAGCTTTAAATATTTATAGAATCTACCCTCATTCAGTGCCTTTGAAAACCTAGTAATTACACCGGTATTACAGAATAGCATTGCAGGCATACCCTGTATTCATTTCTCCTGATTTGTATGCTTTAAACCATTTTGCTTAAAACACTGTACTCCCTCCAAAGATTTCCAATAACCCACCACTGATTTTGGTTAGTAATTCGGCAGGTAACTGAGCCAGTCATGAACTCTGTGAAGAATTCAGCTGTCACTTCACAGTGAGAACATTCTTAAGGGTACTTGCATGGAACAAATTGGTAACTCAGCTCTTGATTACAAATTCGGAAGTCAGATCACTTAATAAACAGTTTAAACCCTGGGTAGATAAAAAATGTCATGGAAAGAAAACAAAGGAGTTGAATATTTTATATTAAGGCAGCTGAATGTACACTTTACAGCCTTTCCGTTGGTGAGACAGGGGAGTCTCAAAGGGAATGTGTCACGCGCTTTCCAATGCATTCATAAGGTATTTTATTGTGTCAAAAAACACTTCATTCAGCATAATAAAGTGTTATTGTTTCTGTTATCTTGTGAGCCACAATCACATATAAATGGTGTTTAGGGATATTATGTTAATTTCCATCTGAAAGTAATATTTGCAGTTTTAGAGGCAAAGTGTGGTGGGATGAGTCACCCACTCGATTAAAGTCCAGTAGTAAGATTTTCTGCCATAGTTCTTATCCCTCTTGTCACCCATTTTGGAGCAAAACCTCTCATGCTAAGTCATCTGTCACGTCCCCGTGTGTTGCATGATTGTGACCCCCCCCGGCAGAATCCTTAGAGATATAGCCGTCAGCACACAGAAGAGGGTGCAGGCATCCAACACACCCAGAAGTGTTGGTGGCTGGAGATTCTGCTGGTGGTAGTAGCTTGGAGGATGGCACTTGTGATG
Source organism: Nanorana parkeri (assembly GCF_000935625.1). NCBI lineage: Eukaryota > Metazoa > Chordata > Amphibia > Anura > Dicroglossidae > Nanorana > Nanorana parkeri. The sequence continues at coordinate 1,067,785 of NW_017306435.1, read as the reverse complement.
GGACAGTCAAGTATTAGTAATCGTCTTTTAGAGCTCATTCATGTGGAAAATGAAGTCACAGACAGTCTGCATCCAGTGGAACACATGTATGAGGTGATGAGGTTTCTGTGCTCATGTAAATCATCCAGATTTAGGAAAGTTTGCAAATAAGCTCACTGGCACTGGCAAGGCAGCTCCCAAACAAAACAGGCCTCCCTTGTTGGGTAAACAGAAGTGACTCAATGTTCAGAAATAGAGGACACCAACCAAAAAGTGTGCAAAAGTGCCTTTAACTGTTCACAATTCAACCAAACAAAAAACTGCCCACTTCAGCGGCTGCCAATTACATTTCCAGGAGATGGAGATGGTTATATCAAATCATATATAGAGTCTAAACAATTCTTTATGCCATTTTAAGGCCTGATGAAGAGGGAATGTTGTTGCACCCGAAAAGCGTTGGCTATTTTTTGTTTGATCGAACTGTGAACAATTAAAGGTGCTGTTGGACTCTTTTACCTTTTGGTTTGTCACCCTCTATTTCTAAACTCCAAGTCTGCATCTGGTGGCACACATCTGAACCTGTATGGATGTACACACTCAGAACAGCATTAACCAGCATACAGCCACAGCCTGTCATTGACTTGTACAGGTGGGCTTGCATGCAACACCTGTGGCTCTCGTACTCAGAGCTCTGGACGGTTTTTATGGTACACAGAACTCTGCGGCCACATGAATGAGCTCTTCCAGGCTGTTAACTTATTTATTGCATCTAATGTGGCAGGTGAGTCGCATTCAAGTCTAATAGGGTTATTCACAAAGCTGCCGCAGGATCCAGCCGTAGCTTCGGCAGATCCTTCGGCTAGCTTCGGTTACGGGGACTTTCGGTTCAATGGAACCGAAGGGCTGCTGTACGGGCTATTCACTATAGCCCGTACAGCTCCCGAAGTTGGCCGAGCAGCTCGGTTGACTGAGCCAAGGTGAAATCCAAAGTTGGCCGAATGGCTGGCCATTGGTCGGCTGAAAGCCTGCTACTGATAGCTAGGTCATCTCACGACTGGCTCCAGCCACTTGCAATGACAGATCAGCGTCCCCTGGTTACTAGGTAGATCTATCATTACGATGAGAGCTTAGCAGAGCCGGCTTTGATATCACCGCCGGCTCCGCTAAGCTCTCATCGTAATGACAGATCAGCGTCCCCTGGTTACTAGGTAGATCTATCATTACGATGAGAGCTTAGCGGAGCCGGCTTTGATATCACCACCGGCTCCGCTAAGCTCTCATTGTAATGACAGCTGGTCTCGGCCAATAGAAAACTGTTGGGGGCGGAGCTAGCTGTCACTGCTAGCTCCACCTAATCGTTTTCTATTTTTGTTCTACTTTTTTAACTGTTTTTCTATTCTGCTCGGTACCACAGATGTACCGAGCAGAATAGCCGAGCCGAATGCCGCACGGCGGCATTCGGCTATTCATTCACTGCTGTTCGGCCCCAATGAGAATAGGCAGAACAGCAGCGAGTAGCCTGCCGGAGGTTAGGCTCAGCCGATCCAGATGTTGGATCGGCTGAGTCGAACTCCTTCTGCACTTCGGGTCGGCCGAACATTCTGAGCATGTTCGGCCATCCCGAAGCAAGCCGATGTATGACTGATTTCAGTCGGTGTACGGCTGAAATCAGCTGTACAAGCCTGAAGTGAATAGCCAAACTGCGTTCGGCGCACTTCACTTCGGGCCGGTTATTCACACGGCTGCCTACGGCAGCTTTGTGAATAACCCTCTAAGTATACCCCAAACCATTTTTCTAGTTCTGAATAGACTAGTAAAGCATTATTAGTTAGTTAGTTAGGTTGGTTATTTGGTTAGATTTGGATAGGATAGATAAAGGTTTAAAATATAGATGCACCATTTTCCCAGACTGAGTACGAGTACCGATACTTTTCCTCAAGTACTCACCGATACCAATTACCTTTTTAGTGTCATGTGACAGTTTTTCTAAAACAATACAGGCTAATGATTTTAGGAGAGTGGTGGAGCGCCAGGGCCCAGTCGCAGCTGCTACTGTTGCAACTCGGGTAGTTCTGCCACTGACTCCAACGTGTAGAGGGACTACAAATCCCAGCAATACATTATACAGCAATCCAAAATACCGCCAGCTATACAGGACTACAAATCTCAGCAATACATTATACAACAATGGAGAATACCACCAGCGATACAGGACTACAAATCCCAGCAATACATTATACAGCAATTCAGAATACCATCATCTACAGAGGACTGCAAATCCCACCAATCCATTATACAGCAATGCAGAACAATATGAAGCTACATACCAGGGCTGTGCGGGGTCTGACCAGGACTGTGGGGGTCTCAGGAGGCTGCATGGGGTCTCCCCAGGGCTGTGTGCAGTCTCAGCAGGGCTGTGTGGGTCTCACCAGGGCTGTGTGCAGTCTCAGCAGGGCTGTGAGGGCTCTCACCAGGGCTGCATGCTGGAATCACCAGGGCTCCATGGGTGGGTCAGGGCTGCAGGAAGGAGGAGATGTTTGGCTGGACTGCTGCTGTAAACAGCCGCTGTGAGGTCCCCAGCAGGCTGCCGCGAGGTCCCCAGCAAGCACGGGACCTTATGCCAGCCGAAGCTATTTAAACATTTAAAGCACCGCTATCAGTGCTTAGTATTGGGACATTTTCACGAGTACTCGTGAAAATGCTCAGTATCGGCACCAATACTGATATTGGTATTGGTGCATCCCTAATTGAAAGCAGAATTTTTTGCTGGTGGTGTTGCACTTACAGTCATTTTGGTGTCACCCCCCTCTGAAAAGTCGGGCGCTCGGTCATGGACCGGATGTCCGACAGTATCAAGAGAGAGAGGAGGGGACACGGCGGCATACCTTATCCCTCTGCAGTAGCTGGAAGGACAGGCTTTTCTACTCAGGCTGTAGCTGCTTTAACTAGTGAACAACATAAGACATTTAACCCACAACAAAATTATATACAGTCCCTGGTGATACATTTGATCTACAGATATTTGCAGTTTTTCATATATATTTGTTAATTTTATCAGCCATTCATCCACACAAAGTAGAAGACAAGTAGATCAAATACATATATACAGATAAAGATTTGCAATTCTGTTCACCCAGTCTTGTGATCCAGACTCGACTACTAGATAGTATAGTCAGATTATCAATAGGCCTGCAACAACTAATCAACATAATCGATTATAATCGATTATTGAAAAAGTTGTCAACTTTTTCATTCTTCGATTAATCGGCTTCCGATTGGTTGGCCCTGTTCACGGCTCCACACACGCTGCGCGCCACACCTGCTCCCCTCCTCACGCTCGCCACTGCCAGACCCACCCGGCTGCATCCAGTGATGGGACTACTAGTTTGTATTGAGATTGCACTCCATCACAGGAGCAAGCTTGGAGCGGTGGAAGTAAAAAAGAAAAAAAAAGTGTGGTGTGCAATATAGTGAAATGAAAAGTGTAAAATTATACATCAATGATGAAGAATGGCATAGACTATAGAGGACTACAAATCAAGGAATAGTACATTATACAGCGCAATGCGGAATACCACCAGCTATAGAGGAGTACAACAAATCCCAGCAATAGTACATTATAAAGTGGTGCAATGCCAAATACCACTAGCTATAGAGGACTACAAAACCCAGCAATAGTACATTATACAGTGCAATGCAGAATACCGCCAGCTATAATGTACTATTGCTGGGATTTGTTGTATTCCTCTATAGCTGGTGGTATTCTGCATTGTGCTGTGTAATGTACTATTGCTGGGTTTTGTAGTGCTCTATAGTCGATGCCATTCTTCATCATTGCTGTATAATTTTACACTTTTTATTTCACTATATTGCACACCACACTTTTTTTTTTCTTTTTTACTTCCACCGCTCCAAGCTTGCTCCTGTGCCCTCTGGAGCCACTAGTGCTGTGTGAACAGCATCTGCCCAGCTTAATGCCCGGTGGAAGTTTTATACATGAAGCCCTAGGTGTGGGTGTTGCTGATCAGGAGACAAACTTGGGTATTTACACTAGTTATATTTAGATATATATGTACCGTAATCCTTTGTAATCAGTACAAAACTGCATAAACAGGTGTCTTTATATATGTCTGGAATTCTACTTTAACCTTATTGATTGCCTAGAAAGTTTTCTACTCTATAAACTCCTTGCTGGATAAACAAAGTAACAGGGAATCCACAACTCTGCATTAAAATTTATGAATGGCCCAAGACAAATTGAGAGAAATGTAGGTAGGATCTTTGAGACACATATATAATGCAGCTATGGGAAGTGATATCTTTTGTTTCACATCAGACAGTGGCAATATCAGAGCAGAGGGATGAGTAATGCAGCTCACTGCCAGACATCATATTTTCCAGGCTCCACTGTTTTGCATCTTAATGTTATAGTGCAGAGTAGTGATGGGAGAATCTGCAGAGGTTCAGCAAATCTTGTTAAAAATGTGACAAACTCGTATTTAGGGAGAAGGTCTTTTCATGTCATATGAAAGGCAACACTGAAAACAACTACTTTAGATAACATGATTGGGGGATGCCTTAAAGCTACATAGTTACATAGTTACATACAGTAGTTAGTCAGGTTGAAAAAAGACACAAGTCCATCGAGTACAACCTACAGAGATGAGAGGAAAAAAAAGAAAAAGATAAAACAGAACGCTTTGCCCACAGTTACCCACTGTTGATCCAGAGGCATGGTTCAATTTGCTCCAACAGGGGAAACAAATTCCTTCCTGATCCCATAAGGCAATCGGATGTTCCCAGGACCAACAATCTCTGGTGCTTAATATACCAATAAGAACTCAATATCCAGTAATATTCTGTGCATATAGGAATACATTCAGATTATTTTTTCTGAAACAGTTAAAGGTTTTTTTCAGGTAGCAATACATTTTTATTAACGGTAATAGGTCTGCATTGACTGGCAGATAGAATTGGCCAGTAGTTCACTATGGCTGTCCTTTGTTCTCTATATTGCAAAAAAAAAATGTTTTTGGATGGGGACAGCCGCCCACTGACCTCAAATCAACCACAAAATAAATTGAAAGATAGGTAAACCCCCAATAATCAGAACAAAAAAGGCAGCAAATGGGTTGACTGCCCAAACAGCTAGAAATCAGAAATAATGTAGTTTCCTAACTGACCCTATTCTCTCCCTTTGCATTTTGTAAGCTTTCCCTCTGCTTTTCCTACCACAGCTTCCAATTCACTGACACTCTGGCCGTTTTGGTCTCCCCCTTTAAAATGAGGGGGCTGGCTTATTCAAAAGCCCCGTTATTGGGCCTTGTTGGCCATATTTCAAAGCCCATGTAATGTGGTATGGTCACTGGTGCACCAAAATTGACCCCAAATCTCAAACCTGCAGGAAAAGCCTTCAATCATGGTAGCAGCAAACCAGAACCTCTTCTCTAGTGTAGATATTTCAAACTCATGTGACACTAATGGCCACCACTAAAGGTAAATCTTTATGGGAACCTTGTTGTAGTGTATCCACAGTCTACCCTGCATGTATATATACAAAGTGGCCACAGCAACGGAAGTACCATGATGGGATATGTGTGGTTGGGATGATAGCTGTTATTTTGTTGATATTGTTATGGAATATCATGATATATTCCATAATAACTTACAACATAAATCAGAACAAATCACTTAGGTTGAAACCTATGCTTCCAAAAACATTGTATGGTTTCTAACAATTTATACTACACCAATTAAACACATCTGATGGCACCAATGTTTAAAAATGGCTGATGGACTTAAATATTTCACTTTTAAATGCTTCTATTGATACTGGACTACCTCCAACAGGGGAAGCAGCAGTGGCAAGCATTAGCTTAAGCGGAAGAGTTCCTCCTTTGATTGTGTTACATAGTTATGACTAATAAATCCCATTACTCAGCCCAGCAGTAGACCTCTATGTACCAAACTAGAGACTCCAGTTGTCAACTTTGGTTAGCAGGAGATCAATGATTGCAGGTTAAGGGACCACTTTTGTGAAACATAATATATTCTAATAACTGTATTCAGTTATTGCATGTAGTGATAGTATTCAGTATATTCATTCCTATTTAATTTACTGTGCCTTTATTTATATTTTTTCTCTACATTTACATGCAGACTATGCTTTCCAGCAAAAGTAAGTTACAGGAGTTGGGATAAACTATAGCACTGCCAAGAGTACCTGAGCAATTGCAATAACAGTTTTTTTGCTTAGTGATTTAGAACCATGTGAGTAAAAGTTGACTGTTGTAAGTACACCTGGTAGTGTGATAGTTTACCCCACTACGATCAATATTTGGAAGTGTGGAAAGAAAGGGCTGAACCCATGGGGTTATTCTCTTGGTGTTTCTCATCCAACAGTAGTTAAGTGACGTAAATAAGTGTAATCTGGGTAATAGGTAGGCAGCTTCTGCAATCCAAAGAATCTCCAAAGCATCCTTGTATTGGCCGTGGACACAGCAGATGTAGAAATTGAAGTGCCATACCAATGAAATAGTCCAGATATAATCTAATTCCAGGGTCAGGGGACATTCAAGTAGAATAGCCAATGCATTTCAGGGTCTAAAACACCCCCCTCTTCATCATGGATTGTGTTGTAATAGGAGTAATTCAGTCATAGCAGCTGCCAAACCAGCTTCTGACAAGCCTGATATACTCTGAAATGCATTGGCTACTCTGCTTGAATGTCTCCTGACCCTAATGGTAAAAAAGTTGTATCTGGACTATTTTAATTGCTGTGTCGCTTCAATCCCTACATCTACTGTGTCCGCTAGCATCAAAGTCACTTTTGCTGGAAAGTTTGGGCAATATGTATTTGTGGGCAAATAAGTAAAACAAATATGTAATTAAAAAATATTATTATATTTATGAGCTGCATACATTTTCCATAACACAGTATTTTTCACAATAGTGGCCCAATTCTGTTTATAAAAAAAGAGTGAAGTCCACAATACAAGTGCAGAGATCACATTATGATCATATGCATTATAAGACATATACTTTTGGGTGAAAAAAAGCTTGACCAAGGGTCTTTATTTTTTGCCAGAAGGTCATATTACTCTCTATATGGAAATCTAAATGGAATAATAATTTAACTAATTTACATATCTGGGCTTTAAAATAAATAAGCACACATCAAAATATACAAAGATTTACAGAAATACTTGGCGTCATAGTCTTACTGAATCAAACACATTTGTGCACATTTTCATGCAGACCCTCCTTACCCCTTTCTAGAACAAATGTTTTAAAGAGGAAAAGTAAAAGTGGTCATAAATGACCCAATAATAAGCTATGCTCTGAAAATCCATCATTGCTTAAAATAATTGGACTTTTTAAGAGCTCTCATGGGGCAACAATGAGCATCTCCAGCAACTTGTTGGAACAGTATGGTGCTCAGGAGCTGACAGAATTTGTAAAATGTTTCACATTACAGTTATATTACAGTCTGGTATACAGATATACAGCAAGACACCTTCTGACAGGAGGAAAGATGAGCTCATCCGACACAGATTCTCCATGTGTCTCCAGAGAGTCATTACTAGAGGAAAACAGTAACAGAACTACATCTGGGGGGGAATCCTGCTAAGGCCGCAGCAATTTTAATACCCAAGAACACAATACCCTCTGATTCCTGCCACAAAAACACAGAAGATTATTGACTGGTTGAAATTATGTTTGGGGAATCACAGACAATGTCACTTATGGAGAAGGGTGTGGGAGGAAAAGAGATAGTGGCACTCATGGGCACGGTGGAGTAGGGCAGTGGGAGTACGAGCTAAGTGAACACAGGGACTTGAGCAGAAGAAGCGGCAGAGGCAAGGGAAGAATTAACAATAGGGACCGGGGAGCAGAAGAGAACAGGTAAAAAAATATCAAGACTGGAGGCCAGATGTGCAAAGAAAAGCATGCCTGGAGAAGAAAAAGAACAACAACAGTTTGAGTAGGGGCTCTGGGACAGAAAGCAGGGTGAACTGAGCTTATGAGAGTTCAGTGCTTCTTCTGTACAGTTGAGGATGCACTGTTTCACAGTCCCTGTGGACTACAGACATCAATGAGGCCTTATTTATAAGCTCATTTATTTATATATCTTTATGTCTATAGCCAGGGTAGAAGATTACTTTACCTGTCCTAAAGAAACTGCTGCCCTACGCAATAACATTGTTGAGCACCACTGTGCGTGCCTCACTTCTTTCACCATATCCCTGCACACCTCCTCTGACAAATGTGCTGCATTCCCCCACCCTTAACCTCCCTCACCATCTCCTGCACATTTCTCACAACTGTGGCTACCCCCCTCTCCACAAACATTTCCCTTGGTTTTTTTTTTCACTTACCTTCGGTGCGGGAGAGCAGCGGCGAGTCAGCGCTGGTCCGGTGGGAGGAGCTCCAGGTGGGGTCCTAATTTAGCTGGCCGGTGACTGCCAGAGGATCTCGACACGCGCGGCAAAAAAAAAACATAGCGCAAGCATTGGGGCATTTTGACAAGTACAAGTACTTGTCAAAATGCCCTGTTTTTTCCACCCTCACCCTGCAGCGCCCTCAGGCGGCCGCCTGACTTGCCTTGAGGTAGCGCCGGGCCTGTCTGCACCTAACATGCACTTTTGCATTCATCATGCTCAATGCACAAGCATACTTATTACTACCTCGAATGCGTGGGATCATACCACCAAATTTCTGACATCACAGTGTATGTGTATGTGTGTGTGTGTGTGTGTGTGTGTGTGTGTGTGTGTTCAAAATTCCTCATATGATTGAATAAAACATAAATCCTACAGGATATATATACATATAATGATGTCATCAAAACATTCCCAGTACATTAAAATTGAGTATATACATAAATAGTCAAAGAATATTTCTTCATCAAAAAAATTAAAATGAGTTAATATAATGATGCAGTTAGAAGTATTCTGAAATGCAATAAAAGACTGTTACTCAGCAAACACAAATCATTCTCCCGATCGTGATTATAAACAAACTTGGCATAACTCAGTTCAGTTCAAAATAACCTTTTATAGTAACAATTTATGAGATGACCCTCATAAAACAAGCCATAAAGACCAAAGAGAACTACAGGTGTAAGGTATGAAACAAAGCAGAAAAGCAACAGGGCCATCTTTATCAGTACAGGGTATCAGACTTTCAGGTACCCCAGAGGGTCAGGACATTTAATCAGGTGCCAGAACCCTCAAGCAAAACGCTATTGCAACACGCTCCTTTGATAAGGCATCGGCACTCCACTCACAACATACCTCACCACTGGCTTGTCTTGTGAGAGTAGTACTGTATTTAGTGACATTGTACATTCAAATCTCTGGCTGGAGCGGACATTTACAAAACTCACAACTCACAAGACAGGAAACTGTAGGAAACCATGGATTTTGAATGCCATTTTGAAAGTATTTGAGGCCTGCTTTATTAGTCCTAAATCAAACTAATCTATATATCAGTAGAAAAACCACAGCAGGCCCCCTGAGCCATCATCTTCACTTCCCTCAAATCTCATCAGGTCTAGCTCCAGGATCTCTGCCTTTGCAGGTAGTGACCAAATGCCAAGGAACTCTGTGATCACTGCTTAAGCGAGATGATTTCTAGCTGTCTCTGAATGTCATTCATTGAATGTCATTGAACCTTTCCTGATGAGTAATTCTCCAGCATCTAAGGCCAGACCTAACCTAGGAGGGATTTCTGACCAACAGTGTCTTCAGCGTGGGTAAGTATTCAAAGAATATCTAAACTCAAGAACAAAAAAAAGTATTTATAGTAGCTTACAGGTCTTTAGACGTAGGGGACCCCATTTCTCCTATCTACAATAATTAAAACCAAATAATGAATGAGCACACCCATATAAATCCCACCAAAAATATCATGCAAGAAAAATGTACAGTATTTGGCAATAAATGAAGCCTGGGCATAGTCCAGAGAGTACAACAATAAAGAGAGCATATATATTATCAGCTGATACAACAACCAAAATGTTACAATATGCCCTTAACATGCATATAATAAAGAATAGCAATCGCCCAAGCAGAAATATAAATAATGCAAAAAACAGTACCAAATGGCTAATCAGTCAAGAGGAGAATGGGGTCCTAATTTGATGTTTCTGGGTATACCATACGCCTCTCTAGGCGGTAAGAGGTAAGTGAGTGCAAACCTATTAGAATGAGAAATTCCACAACTTCTCAGTGTAATTTAAGAGCCACAAATCTGTTACGTGGTCAAGGAATATGTTTTTCTATTGACTACAGTAGAAAAACACCCAAATATAAAGCATAGCAGAACGCCAAATACACAATGTAAAAAGAATCAGTAGACTTTTCAGTTTTTTTTATCAGTATGTGATCAGCCTAAAGTGAACCAATGACAACAAAAAACATTCTTAATTATGATACCTCTATGACAAAGTTGACAGGTTAATTTTACTTGCATGATTTGATAGCTCAGTGCCAGCCAGATCCATGTGAACTGACTACGTAGTGAGCAATATTCTCCTGTAGGCTATTATTATGACCATACATAGGACAGTCATATTCTCTTAGTAAATATGCCTCCAACGTACCGGAGCTGCACAGCGATTGTGCTTTTCCACTCTCCTCTCTGAACTCAAGTCTATCTGTCAGATTACCCATATAGTCAAAACAACATTTACAGGGTTATTCACAAAAGGGTGAAGAGTTTGGAGAAGGCAGGAGAGGTGAACAATCTAGGCCAAAATAGCTGATTTGAAAAAATTCTCCAATTCAGCTCACTTTCCAGTTCAGCTATGTTGTCCTAGACCTAGATTGTTCACTTCTCCTGCCTACTCCAAACTCTTCACCCTTTTGTGAATAACTAATTAATGACTAAAAATGTGTATTATTCTAAATATTCAAATACTCTGTTGTATTCTTTAACGGACAATTAAATTACTTTGCAAGTCAGTCTGTGAAAACGGAGAGCAAAAGAAAAGAAAGGAAAAGATATGGTAGGCAAGTGTTATTAGCAGATATCATAAGTATACAACAGAAGTATATAAAGGATTCTGTGCGCAGAAGGCTGTTTTAAAGACAGCTATTATAGAGAACATTGTAATCTGATAACTGTATGTAGTTGCCGAAAACACCACTCATCCGCCAGCAGCACAGGCTCATATTGTATACCTCAAAGGAAACACATCCCCAGGGTGTCAACACCTCATCAGTTAGGGAAATGGACGGATCATATGGCTAAAAAAAAAACAACCAAAGAGTGCCTCTCCCTGTGAAGTTAGAAAAAATGGTACATGCATGAATCTATAACCGGCCTTTATAGCAGGGCGCACATTGGGAAGGTTTACAACAATACAAAACACAAAAATTCCCCAGCCTCAACCTGCCAGCCAGCCTGCAAACAAACAAGTAGCCCTGTCAACAGTATGCGTTAAAATCAGAGGTTTTAGTTGCACAAACTTTTGGCCAAAAATATGTAGAAGCCACACTGCCGCGCCAAGGCACCTCTGCAAAGTGTGGTCCTAACTCTATGTATCCGAGTCTCCAAGTGTGAGCATATGAAAGTTGATGAAGTTGATAAATTACATGCAGGTGTACCTGGAGGTAGCCAACTCCTCCTGATAAGGTGCAGGGAGGCCTCCAGTGCGTCCCTGCACTGGAGGAGTTGTGCGTCCCTGCATCAGGTGCGTCCCTGCATCAGTAGGAGTTGGCTCCTCCTGATAAGGTGCAGGGACGCCTCCAGTGCGTCCCTGCACCTTATCAGGAGGAGTTGGCTACCTCCAGGTACACCTGCATGTAATTTATCAACTTCATTAATATGCTCACACTTGGAAACTCGGATACATAGAGTTAGGACCACACTTTGCAGAGGTGCTTTGGCGCGGCAGTGTGGCTTCTACATATTTTTGGCCAAAAGTTTGTGCAACTAAAACCTCTGATTTTAACGCATACTGTTGACAGGGCTACTTGTTTGGTTGCAGGCTGGCTGGCAGGTTGAGGCTGGGGAATTTTTGTGTTTTGTCTCCCTGTGAAGTGTCACTTTATTCATAGAAGACCAAAATAAAAAACATACCATTCAAATATGTGAGAAGCCTACAAAAGTTCACTGCATAAGACTGAAGCAGTAGCAAGACCCACATGTCATAATGGCTGAATCCATGTGTTTCCCTCTGGCTGAGGTTCTGAAGGCTCTGAAGGACAGGTTTTAGCTCTGGAAACGCGTTAGCCAGTGTAGGGTTGAGTGTACCACAGTACTGGTGTCTTGATCAGCCGGAGGAAGAAACACTGTGTCAGCCCTTATGACATGTGGATCTTGCTACTGCTTCAGTGTTATGCGGTGAACTTTTATAGAAGGCTTCTCACATATTTGAATTGTGAGTATGTTTTTTATTTTGGTTTTATATGAATAAAGTGACACTTCAAAGGGAGAGGCGCTCTTTGGTTTTTTGTTTTGAACTGTATGTAGTTGATAAATGCAATGATGGGACCCAGCATATGAATTCCTTTATATACACTGCTTGGCCACAAAAAAAGCCGCCACCTGTGGATTCATCGGGCTCAAATTGTGAAAGAGCGGTTCAGGGAGCATGAGACATAATTAACACACATGGATTGGACACCACAGAGTCCAGACCTTAACCCCAATTGAGAATCTTTGGGATGTGCTGGAGAAGAATTTGCACAGTGGTCTGACTCTCCCATCATCGCTACAAGATCTTGGTGAAAAATGAATGCAACTCTGGATGTAAATAAATGTTGTGACATTGCATAAGCTTATCGAAATGATGCCATGGCGAATGGGTGCCGTAATCAAAGCTAAAGGCGGTCAAACAAAATATTAGTGTGTGACTTTATTTACGGACAGGCAGTATATTTTACATGCCTTCATTTAAATAGTACTGGGGGGTGCTTGCAATGATCAAATTTTAAACAATTATGTAGTATATTTTTCAAAAAGTTGCTAAAATTGTTCAAATACCCCAGATAGCATTATAATTTGTTCCATACTATCACTGGCGCTTTTTAAGAGCTTTTCCTGCATGTACTATAAGAATATCTCCAAACGGTTCCACATTTGAAGGGACTGTCCCTCTTTGGGAACCAAATCTCTCTGTCCCTCTCCCCCCCCTCCCCCCCCCAGTTGTCCCTAATTTTGGTCTATGGATAGACCTGTATAAAAAGTACAGTATTTTACTTCCAAAAATGTTATCCTGCACTAAGCCTTCTGTCCAACCTTTAATTGATTGCATTTGTTATTTTGAAAAAACAGCATAAAGAAAAGACCGTGGAGAAAAAAGCATATGTGAGATGTTTTTTTTGTTCCCGATCTACTGAGCCGACCTGTGACAGTCTCATTGTCACAGGTCGGCTAGAACTATGAGGTGAGTGGAAATCACTCATCTCATAGTTCTCCTTTAATTTGTCTGCATATTCTGCATATATGGGGGCGTGGAAGAGGGGTGTCCTTTGCCTATATATCTTTTGCTAAAAAGTGTCCCTCATCCTCATCTTAGAAAGTTGGAAGGTATGCTATAAATGTGAAGGAAAAAAAGTAATACAAACGTGTGAATTAAAAGGGTAAAGGGCGTTCACATACAGAAATACTACAATTTATGTAGTGAATATTGGAGGGAATTTATCAAAACTGGAGCAGACAGAATCTAGATCAGTTGCCCTTGACAACCAATCAGCTTCTAGCTTTCATTTTCAATGCTTAACTGAACAAACTAAACAGGCAAGCTGATTGGTTACAATGGACAACTGCTCTAGATCCTGTCTGCTCCAGTTTTGGTAAATCCAGCCCACTGTGTTTACATACATTGACTAAACACAGCTGCTTAGTATCAGGCATCCCAACTCTCCCGCACGTTTCAGGAGTCTCCTGCTATAAGATAGCGGCTCCCTGACACCCCCCCCCCCCCCCAGGTCCTCCTCTGCTGATTGACAGCAGCAGTTGGTGGGTTGAAGAATAGCCAGCCTGCTATTGGCTACTGCAATTTGAAATTGCCAATAGCAGCCTAGCTATTCATTCCCTTGCTATTTTTTATTTTTTTTAATCTGACGCGGATGGCATCAGAATAAAAAAACAAACAACCCAACAGATAGCAGAGGAAGCATTAGCTCCTCTGCTATCTGCTGATTCCCCTGCTATCTGCCACCCCCCGTATCTGTGTGGGGGGGCACCTACCTGAAATTAGTTTTTGCTGGTTGGGATGTCTGTAGTATGCACTTATAATGCTAGTGTTCCTTTAAAGAAAGTTCCATCTGCATACGCCATACACTGTGTAACCAGGCAACTTGTGTTTTATTTCCCTTTTCTGTATCTCATGATGTATCTTTCTATCTCTCTTTTCCTTCACCAGCTTCTCTTCCAATCAGATGATCAGTCTCCCAGGAGCTCAGTCTCCCCTTTCTTCCTCCTCCTCCTTTCCCCTTTCCAATGCTGGTAAAACAGATGTTCTTCAACCCTCGGGGGTTCCCTCCAGCTGCCACACCATTAACCCCCACCGAGATGAAGACTAGTTCGGCAGAACCTCCGACTCACTTCTTTATCTCTGGTGCACATAAATCAAAGTACCAGCAGTTAATTGTACTGTATATACTTATCATATGCACTTTCAGCAGAGCACTGGAGATACTGCTATGTGTGCCAGGTAGTAAAAATGTTTACTGTGTAGACAAAGAAATGCTTCAATATCTTACATCCTTATTTCCAAAGTATTAAATGTATCAACATTAGATTGTAAGCTGTGTGCAATACCCTGCTTTGTGAATTTTGACACGGAGTGCACGGTGCAGAGACTAAGCCCACAGGGTTAGTCTGTGCCTGCAGAGTGGAAAAGAACTTTCCCACGGGTGCTTGGGCAGACTGGAGTACACAGTGTTAATGCTCTGTCATTAGCTTTAATTAGCTGTGTTTACAACAATACAACAATACAGACCCTAGTGTTTACTCAACAATGCAGCTGGGAACCTCAAAGCTAGTACTAGTGGAAGGAATACCGTCTAGAGTGAAGGTGCAGGAGGCAGACTAAATTATAGGGATGTATAGATCAAAAAGAAGAACAAATGATGTAAGTCTGACACATATACCAGAATGGTTTTATACTTCTAAAACAGTTATAGGTAGGACTTTACAAAAGTAGTCACCCTCCAGAAGGAAGAACAGTGTCAGCACCAATTCAAAGATGATTTGAGGATCTAGAGCCGAGTGATACACAAATAAGATACATTTTTGTTAATAATTAAGGTACTTGAAGGCATTTTTAAGGTTTAATTCCTCAGCTTAATGTCACTTTAAACACCATCAGCAAATGTACCTCTACGACTGCACGATTAATAAGGCATCATGTGGGACTTATCTGCATTTTTAATTAAAAGTACCCCTATAACTGAATGACTAATAGGGTATCTTATAGGGATAATATACTTTTTTTAAATTAATGTATATATTTCTATATCACTTTTCTCCTTGGGGACTCAAAGTGATTTACAGTATCTGCTGTTGGGCAGCCATCTTGGGCTGCGAATATCATGCTAAGGCCAATTTCAGACAGGAGCCAATGAACATACCAGCATGTCTTTGGAGTGTGAGAGGAAACCAAAGTACCTGGAGGATACCCATGGAAGCAAATGGAGAACATGCAAGCTCCATGCAGATAGTGTGCTGAGCAGGTCTCGAAGTGAGTGCTAACCACTAGGTCACTATGCTCCAACAAAAATTAAGCCGCTGAGTTTGCACCCCATTGTGGATTAGCATGGTCTTCACTCAGAACCCCATCTATTCAGCGTTTCCCAGACTAGAATATGCAGAAAAAAGGAGAGAATAGTGTATTTTTTAGGCACAAACATGACCATACTGATATATGTAAAAACACCTTTATTACAAAAACTTATAAAAATTAGGGAGGTACCAATACTGTTTTTTCGGTATCGAGTACAAGTACCGATATTTTTTCCCCGGTACTCACCGATACTAAGTACCGATACCATTGCCATATGCTCTTGGGCAAAGTTGGGTGGCGGATCATGTCGCGTCGCCCGGCTTACTGATTGTCTGTGAAGCAGGCGTTCTTTCGAAAGAACACCGTCTTCACTTGCTGAGGCTGCCTGGCGTCCTGACCAATCAGGAAGCCCAGCGGAGGGTCATGAGGTGTCATCCTGCTTTCTGATTGGTCAGGAAGCCAGGCTGCCTAGCAGCAAGTGAAGCCGGCTTCCTAGTCAATAGGGAAGACAGGAGGCGGGTCATTACATACCGCCCAACTTCCTGAATGGTTGGGAAGCCAGGCTGCCTAGGAACAAGCTAAGCCGGCTTCCTAGCCAATCAGGAAGCTGGGAGGCGGGTCATAATCCACTGCCCGACTTCCTGATTGGAAAGGAAGCAGGCTCCATGCTCCCTTGGCACGGCCAGTTAGAGGGAGATCTCCCTCTGACCCAAAGTTCTAGTATCAGAGGTAAGTATCGGAGCAGTTGGGCAAGTACGAGTACTCACCCAAATACTCGGTATCGGTGAATCCCTAATAAGAATTGTGTAACAGTTTTTTAAAAGCAGTAAAAACTCCAATCTGGAGGACGCCGGCTCAATGCTCATTGGCTGGGAAGCCGGTTTCCCAGCCAATCACAATACAGCAGGCCAAACAACATGGAGACGGCTTCCCGGGCTTCATGCCAGCAGAAGCACCGGTATTGGTACTCGGAATCAGCGAGTACCGAAAGCAAAATATTGGTACTCGTATCCCTATTAACAAGAGAACAGAGAACCCATGTAGTCCTCATTGTGAACCCATGTAGTCCTCATTGTATCAAAGTTGCTGTCCACCATACTCTGCGCCGTGTCCCCTGCAATGGTGTATCCCCACTGCATTGCTGTGATACACCATTGCAGGCGACACGGCGCAGAGTAAGGTGGACAGCAACCAGTTGTGAGAATGAGAAGTCTCTCAGATCCTCACTGACAATGCACAACCAGCAGTACATGATGTACATGATGACATCAGAGCGTGACCAATGGACAGATCCCCAAAGAGAAGCAGCTTTGGGGGACCGGTGCTTTCTTAAAGGTACCCTAGGCAAAAGGGCATTTAACTCCAGCAGTGCCATGGTACCCCTACTGCAAGGGTGATTTTCAATGTTCCCTGTGCAGTTTTAAAGGTTAAGTGCACTTTACAACAAGGTTTACTTATCCTTTTTGATCCTTTCTCCTGTCTTAACCTAATCCACCCTCCCCTTCCAGTAATGCATACTTACCTTTTCCTAATGGCCGTAGTCTTTGGTGTTTGTTTATATCTAAAGTCACAAGTCTCACTGTCCTGGCTGGACCTGCATATTACAGGTCTATAGACTTCTTCCATTATCATAGGCCTTGGGACATAGCCCCACTGACATCTATGCACAGGTGCTGCAAAGACCGTGAGACTCGGGGCACTGAATGTAAACAAACTCCGGAGGCCATCGGAATGAGGTAAGTATGCATCTGTGGAGGGGCAGTTAGGTTAGGTCAGGGGAAAGGGGCAAAAAGGATGACTACACTTTGTCTTAAAGTGCACTTATCCTTTAAGAGAGGAGAGACTAAAAGAGACAGTGGGGGACATTTATCAATTCTGTTGCACAGGTACAGCAGGAGCAGTGAGATAGATATTGCAACAGATTTACTGCAAGGTTACAAATTGAGCCATAAATTACTCCCTGCTTTAGTGTAGCACTGTGAACGAATGAGACCTGACCCTGGTCACTTCTTAGTTATGCATCTTATTAGAGTGAAAATCTCTCATCTCCAGAGATAAATCTGTCTGAGATCTTTGCAAACTGTCCCAGTTCAGGATTAAAGGTGTTGAGGTCACAAGTACACTGAAAACCTGTTACAGAAGCTGCTGCACGGAGAGGTAGCCTGGTTTGCTTCTAATTGTGTTACTAATATGCTGTGTGTGCACACTGAGCCAGTAGAATTGATCACTAGAAGAGAAGGCAAACTGATGCCCAACTCCACTAGCAGTTCAAATCTAGGTATATGCAGCCAGAGTGGGTGAATATACAAAGTACTGAGCTATGCAGAGGCGGCAAGGACCCGGTAGGATGGCAGTGGCAGGCAGGGTGGCAATCTGGCTACTTTTATTACACAAGGGAGTTTGTTACTGACTGCCAGCAACATGATTTGTGGGTGGATGAGTGCCACCTCTAGCAGCCCTGCCACCCTAGGCCATGGCATTTGATGGCTGTGCAGTAATCCAGCCCTGCTTTTTTATGTTGTAGCTTGTTCAAACAAAAGACAATTTACAGCTCTGGAGAGCACTATATTATGTCTAGTCTACTTGTACCCAAAACTCTCATGTTTAGTTTACTAATTTGTATTGAGATTGTAGTCCATCATGAGAGCGAGCTTGGAAGGACAGTATTAAAATTAATTCAAAGATGATTTGAGAATCTACAGCTGATTAATACACAAATAAGATACATTTTTGGTAATATTTAGGATACTTGAATGTATTTTTAAGATTTAACTCCTGAGTTTAGTGTCATTTTAAGTGTCTCCTACTAGAGTCATTTTCTGTGACAATATCATGGTTATTTGGCTACCAAAGACATTGCCAGCAGAACCTTCTTAAGGGAGTTGTTTTTACCTTTGATAAGTCAGTACTGGTGGTTGATGCCTCTCCTGCCTTGCTCCATTAGCTAAGGCAAGGCAAATGTTTGTATTTTGGGCCTCAATGGCCAGCACAGATTGCTCAGCTTTAGCTCCCCTAAAAAGCTTTGGCCAAAGATGGCTGCTATGATCTGCTGGTGATTATTATACCTATATCATCTTATCTCCAAAAGTACAATAAATTAGTATGTATAGTTTTCAAAAGTCAAAGACAAACACACTAGGCCTACGTGACTGGTCTACGTGAGATATGCCGTAGTTATTAATGGGAGCAGTTTGTGCTTCCTTGTCCCTCCATCACTTTTATCTCATTCCCAAGAGTGATTAATTCTATTCTCCCTGTGTCACTGTTCCTCGTCACATCAAATTCTCTTTTCCTTGGCTATAGTTAAATACTATCAGGGATGGTAAAAGGAATGTTGACTAGACATGTTACTGTCGATAACAGCTGATGATCAACTTAAAAAACATCTTCCTGCCTTCCATTCTCTTTTAAGGCTGGGCATAATCAAAGAGATCTGCCTCTGGTAGCAAATAAAAGAGATCTGCTTATTCTCACAACATGCCATTTTGTTTTGTGTTGCACAGGTTAATAATTTCTCTTAATTCTGTGATAAAAACAGAACAATGATTGAAGCGTAAACTGTCATTACAACAACCCTTCTTTTAAAAATGCCAGTTACCTGACTGCTTGTGGTTTAAATTTTTCCAAATCACACGCCTGGAACATGAATGCCGCAAGTTAGCTGGAAGTAATGTCAGAACTGGCAATTTGCATACTTGTGTTGGGTTAGTGACTCCGAATGAGCAGAAGCTTTTGGATCAGCATGACAGGCAACTAGCATTTTCAGAAGAGAATGTCAGCTATGGCAGCCTACATAGTTCTCTGAGTACAGTTTTCCTTAGTTTAGACACAAATAGTGCTCAGCAGAATTGTTTGTTAATGGGTTGCAGAGGTACTAGTGACATTTAAGAAATAGATGGCCAGCATATAATTTTCACTGCTTAGTCTCATTATTGCCTCACATGTACAAAAACAGAGATGGACACTTTGGTAAATGATGGCATTTTACTTTCAACAACCAGGCTTACATTAAGGAAAGACAAGCAAATTGTTGAATCGAACAGACACATGGCATTTATTAATGGTACCCCTGGAATTTATAAAGGAATAACTTCCTGTGGTGTTTGTAGAGTTTAAAAGCTAGAATATAACAGGTATACCGCGTACCCCATTGACTTTTATGTTTTGTGAAAAGAAATGCCCTTGGGATCTCATCCGAAGGAATGTTTCATCGACTTTGAAACTGCAGCGCACAGAGACACCCAAGTTAACATCACCTAGAGGTCTAGTCCTGCAGATCTGCACAAGTACATCTATTTAAACAGACAGAACAATGTATTACCCCAGGAGCATAGCACATCAGATTGGGCGCAATGACATCATAGCATATGCTCAACGGGAGAATGCACACATTTTTTTAGCAAGTGTTTACCCATCTTTAGTCAGCTGTATACCACACTCATGATGTTTTCCATAACAAAGTGCCACATCTAATCAAGCTGCTTATAGTCTGAAGTGGAGTCTAGTTTGGCTGCCTATGCACAGCCTCTCTTCCTTACCTCTTACATCTCCCACGTGGTAAAACACTGTTCTAAAGTATGAATAAGCTCCCAATAATATCTATTAGAAGAGTGTTACCCCAGAATTTGGCATGCAAATGTGCAGATGTTCCCAAACTTATCAGTGATGACAAATAGGGGACTTAGAATAGACTCTACAGCTGTTACATACACCTGTAATGAAATAAACAAGTTTAGCCTTTGCTTACGTTTTTTTTCCAAATAGAAGTTGTCTGACTGACTGCCAACTATCTGGGGTCACTGAACAAGCAGGTACCCAGTAAAGACAGAGTGAAGTCATAACTTCTGAGGAACAGCATGTCACGCAATTAATTCATATTTTCAGAAGGATGTCTGCAATGGAATTCTATATATTTTTCTCTGTACAGGTTTCCTTGAAGCCCAACACTAGGCTCAGGATCTCCACCCCCATTTGCCTCTCCCCCATAGAAGCATTACTGCAACCCTTTAAAAAAATTTATACAGTACTTACCTTTTTTTTCAAGTAACTTCAACCAGGTGAAATGAGGTCAATGAGCAAATCCTAAATGCTCCAGGGAGCCACCACTTTCTGGAGCAGTCTCATACTAGGAGTTGGGAAGGGGGGGGGGATCCTTGATACCTCACGCTCACAAGACATGAGTTAAATGTGCAATATTCAATCTGGAAGAGTAGCAGCACCATATTTCTGGATTGGTGAGTCTGTGGGGGACAGTGCCAGATATCGGGGGAGTATACAGCAGCCAGAACTGATTCTTTCATTTTAGAGATGCCAGGAACTAAATTTTTAAGCTGGAGTTAGGCTTTAAAGAAATCCTGATACTATCAAAAAGCTTTGAAACCTTTGAATCCCGCATTGCCTGGGTAGTGGGCTGGTCAGATTTTATGCAAAGTAACCATCACAGTGTATGTGTATGGTCAACACAGAAGTGTATTTCCACAATCTGAACACAATTTCAATTTATATAGTCTTCCCCATATCCCTATTTGTTTGAATACAGTCTATATGCAGGCTAAAAGGTTAATTGGCTTCCGTATAAACTGACCATAAAGTGTGTATTTATAACAATACTAAGCGTCTTCTACAGCACGGACATGCTTGAATTAATCTGAGCTGTAAGTAAAGCAAAGTGGACTACCTACAGTAAGTATTATATAAACGGAATTGTTTTTCTAATTTATGCATAAATGTATCTCCTCTATTGCCTTCAATTCCTAAAGGAAATTTGTGGTGTAGACTAAAACCTTTCTACAGTATCTAATGGCTGTATATACCTCAGTGAGATAATAATGGCTCAGTTTCTGAAGTTGTCAAAGCTACTAAAGTGTAAATGTGCAGATCTCCTAAATGAGACACACAGATTAATTAGCTGTCTCCTGTGTCTCCTCCCATCAAAACTCCATTATGACTGGCATATAAAGCACAGGGAACAGTGACGTAGCTAAGCTCAGGCACCTGGGACACCAAATATGCAGTGAATGATGTAACAGTTACATCTTTCATCATTATTGGTATGACACCAAATACAGTGTTAATGGCAGTGATGTCACAGGGAACCATCTGTAGAAACCTCCCTGGGGGTATTGAAACCATTCCTCAGCCAGGAGTCTTCTGTCTTCTAAGGAAAAACAGAGGAAGAGGAGACTCACTGTGGGACATATTTCACTTGGATACCTTTTTCAGTTAAATTTCAAAGGTTAAATCGTTTTTTTTTCATCTGTGTGGGGTTTTTGAAAAGCTGTTCCCCAACAGCACTGGGAGCTGGTGCTTTAGGAGGGGTAACTTTTTTTGAAGACTCCTTTGAACACCTCCAATGCTAAATTGCATAGCAGGTGGTATTTTGGGAATACCAGCCTGCATGTTTGCTTTGAAAGTGTTAAAAAATACATATTACCCCATTGAACATGTTTAAGTCTCCGAGCCCTGGGGGATCCCACACTATCTACTCTGCATCTTGGTATTCTGCTTCGTGCAGACTTCCTCTCATCCTCTGCTGAGTCTGGCTCCAAGTCAGCATATATGGTACTACCTGCACCTTTCTTACAACCTTAGGTGTCCCACGAGTGTATCCAGCATCCACATCCTTGAGTTCTATCCTGACAAGTGAGCAGGGTCCGGAGGCACTGAGGACATCCATTTTGTGACATTTTTCCCGCTGGTCACATTATTTGATGTTTTAGCAATTGTTTGTTTTATTTACAAGAAATATTTATTTTGAAACTGATATTATATTACTGTCATATGATTGCGCTATTAAAGGTTTAATATGTTTTACTGCAGCTGTGCAGTTGTTTAAACAGGCAAGTGTTAATACAGTATCGATTTTTGAGTGGAAACTCGGTTTGGTATTGGGGTTTCGATCTGTTTCACAGTAGTGGGTTTCACAAGGTATAATAAATTCTCCTTTAAGATAATACTCTGTGTAGTTTCTATGCTTAACTATACCTTCAATCTAATTTTTTTTTTAATCTGCTACTTTTTCTTGGGGTATGTGTATGCAGCTTTGACATAAAGAGCAATGACTGCTGTAAAACAATGATGAAGGCATACTGTGGGGGTACTATGTGGCATCTGTGTACAGTGCTTGAAGCATATAGGTCTTAGGTTAGACAATGTTTAACTACACCCTTGATGCATATTTAATCATATCAACTGTTTGGTATGTGCACTGTTCATCATTCCACAGGAGCCCATGGATACTCAAGGTCTTTTGGAATCCCAGCAATGTCCCTTACAAGAATTTACAGTCATTTATAGGGTCACTGAAGAAAATAAAAACATACATCTCGAACATCTAAAAGCTGGTACTTATTGTATTTACCGCAATAACAGAACAAATTCGTGCGCTGCTTAAAACATTTGCTCTAAATGGGAAAAATGAAACATGTATGCCATTTCTGTAGTGGTTGCCAGATTCTGAGCACAGGCTTAGAACTATCAAAGCAGAATATATAAGCAAGTCAAAATTTCGCTTTAAAAAGTCTGGCCCTTAGTAAAGCATTTCCTAACTAAGCACTGTGTCTAAAAAAAAAAAGGACAAAATCGTAAGAATAAACTCTAAGAACTTTAAAAAAGTGAAGATCCTGGAAATAATAAATATACCTTCAGAGGAAGAAGTGAACATATCCCAGGTTTTGTAAAACTGAGAAAAGATTGCAGATTCCCTCTAACAGTGCAACACAATCCACAAAACCTTTGTGAGTCACAGAAACACATTTGCTTAAATGTAGGCACCAGGGTCAGCGAAGATAAATATGAAATTTCCGGGAGTACGCTATGTCCTTCAGATAAATGTGACAAGGAAAATAATCTGCCAATGTTCTTCCACAGAATATGTAATGATATTGTTAATAACCTGTCAGTCAACAACCGACACTTCGTAGGTCATAAAACAGAAAAATACAATGGGGTTCATTTATGAAAACTGGAGCACAGGATAAAATGATGAACATAAGATTTAATCTCTTATTTTATTATGGAAGGATGGGAAATGAACACTTATACCTGAACTGTAGCATGCACCAAGGGCACCCTTGATATGCTGTAAAAGGGCAACAATCTTATGTCTGCAGATGACCCAAGAACCTACCAGCCAGCCCCAATCAGAGGGAACTGAACAGGTTAGAAAACACCTCCCATTCTCTACTCTTCCATCTCTGATAAAGCTGCACTGGCAACTTTTACTCCCCCCACTTCAGCTACACTTCCCAAACCTTGATCACAACTTTTCAACTTGGAAGAGATCATTTCAGATACAAAAAAAAAACAATAAGAAAAACAAATGAGTTGAAGTGAATGAACCTTTTTACTCAATGCCATGATCCCCATTACATACATATACACCACACTTTTTAAATACATTAAAGGGGATTTTAAAGCAATAATAAAAGTCAAATCCACACATCATTCTGTAAAAAAAAATCATAGTTTTATTACAAAATGACTCTAAGAAAAACATAAGACATAGGTCAGTGTATACAAAATACTCCATAATCAACCACCATATGATTATTCAAAAATCTCTATTAGATACCTCCTAGCCTCAGACTTCAGTTTGTGTCATTCCATCAACAGATATTAAAGGAAATGTATACTATGATTCAATTTTAAATGTTCTTATCCAAACATTCAATACAGATAGGAAAACATATTATTTGGGCTATACTATAAACTCTACGTGTTTCTTAGAGCAAAGGTCTACTTCTTCAGGAGATAATAGGAGGTTTTTGATCTAAAATTACACAAATGCTCATTAGTTTGCATAATTTTCTTACCAGGGTTATTATGGACAAATTATGAATGCATTTGACCCACATTGTATATTATGTAGTAGATATCTCAGTCTAAGATATCTTTAACCTTGCATGTGCAAAAATGTTAACATTAGTTGCGGAGGGCTGCAGGGGATTATAAGGGCGCTCAATCCCAGTTTGATTCTAATCTGAGAAAAAAAAACAACTAAATCATATGAAATTTAAAATAGTACTAAAGCCTTGGTGTTTTACCTTAATGCATTGAGGTTAAAAAAGACCAGTATCTTTCCATGTTCCCTTGTCCCCAAATACTTACCTGTGGTCACTTGTTACCTCCGCCAGGTCCAGGAAGATATGCAGCGTTTCCCTTACTTCCTGGCTATGGGGGAGGGTACTGAGGGCAGTGGAGCAATAGGCTCCTTTTGCCACCAGTCAAGCTTTTAGGAGGAAAAGGGTAGAGGGCGCAGGGGCGTGGCTTGCCGCAGTCTGTGTGTGTATATTGGCTTACACAACTAAATACAGGTCACATCCGGGAACACACACACACGGGTGTCTCCTTAGTAGCTGACTAGCTGAAGAAGAAACCCGCAAACAGGCCATAGGGCCTAGTGGTTTGGGGACCAACTAAAGGACAAGTAAGAAAACAGCTTTAAAGAAGAAGAATCGTGAAATCATGTAAGTGTGGTCCTCCTCATCATAAAAAGAAAAAAACAAAGGCTTAATATTACTTTAATTCATTTTTATAAAGATATTAAAAAAACCTAATCTATCTTGCCTGCAAGAAAAACGTGGCAAGCCAGTGAGACAGTTGTTTGCCATTTACTTTTCTTTTCTTTTTTTTTTTAACAAACACATACAGAGAGGGCATCCATGTAGCATTTCAAAGTTACTCTTTTTTGCAAAAAAGAATGCAAAGAGAAATTTGAGAGAGAGTGCAAGGGCAGACATTTAAAATCCATCTTGTGTGACAACCATGGCTGGCCCCAATAGATAGAATGGAGAAAAAAAAATCGCCCCTGGAATTGGACGTGGGCTTACCCGAGGTCTGCAGTCTAAGCACCAGCTGGTCATTACCAGAGCTCCTGATGGTGAAGATGGGCCAGGAGCCCTAGTGGTCCTTGGGCTCTTTGCTGCAGGCTGATACTAGGTTGTAGCCCTCAGGTTCACCCCACAAAGGGGTGAGTGGAGACAGGAAGGTTACAGTGTGCAGACTGTACACTAAACATTAGAACAAGTTTCCGCACCATCTCCATCTTCTTCTCCCTGGTTCAGCTCCTGCTGGCTCTGAAGGCAGAACCAAAGAGGAGATCACTGCGCCGCTGCACTGAGGCTGGCTGACAGGAGCCAGAGGCACAGTTCCTAGTGGCTGCAAATAAAAAGCTGTGCACAGCTGCGGAACTAAGGCAAGTGAGTACCTCAGCCCTGATCCTGATGTGTGCCAGAACAGTCTGGGACACGTGGTCACGGCAGCACAGCACCAAAAATTATTTTGTCTCTTTATGTGGGCCCCTAGAAAGTGGTCCCTAGGCAAATGCCCACTTTTCCCTATGAATAAAGCGGCCCTGCATCTAGTAACTTGCAGGCTTTCCAGGGTCAATGTGGAAGTGAAGTGAACATATGCAGACATTTGAAGTAGGTCTTTTGGGGCTCTTCATTGAAAAAAGTTCTAGCACATCTGTCCTCTGCTCCCTGTGTAGCTTCTAACATTCCAAGACTCTCTCATAGATACAGAGATAGACTTTAATGTCATCCTCCAGAAGCTAATTTTGTTAAGGGCTCTGCACCAACTTGTTTAACAATAAAAGCTGGTTTTCAAGCGTCTCCATTTTTTTAACAAATTGCATCTATCTATTTAAGGTGCTGACGGCATCCTTTACCAAGTTGGATGGGTGACAGGCTCAACCGGCACAAGTAGCTGTACATCATACACAAGACAGTCCCCGAAACAGTCCAACCTGCACTTTTATTAAGCATGGCAGAAAACAAACATAGTTTCAATGTAGGATGACTTTGTACAGCAAGTCCATAGCATAAAAACAAACAAAACATCTTCTTCCCCAAGCCACTAATTAAACTCGTGTCAGTCCCTGACTAACAGAGTGCCCCTTGTAAGATGTGAACCTAGGAATGGAGACTTTTCCTACCTAAAGCTCTAAAAAGTCTTGGGGCTTCAGAATCTAGGGCAGGAATCTGAGAAAACAAAACTTTTGGTCTCTCCATTTCAGACACAATTTCTGAAGCCCCTTACCATGTGCAGGTGAGAAATCTAGGTAGCACAAGCACCTTCCACAATCCTGTCCCAGGTAGTGTCAGGGACAGGTGCTTCTTTTTTCTTGACAGGTTTGCTTTAGGTTTGACAGTTTATTAATTCATGCATAGAGAATGCGCTTAGAGAGCAAAAAGAGATGAGGCAGATGTTAGGAGGCAATCCCAGGTCACATATAGAAATAACTACATGCTCAGGAAATGTATAGGCTAAATCAACTCTGTAGGTTCTGCCTACATAGGACAAGAAAACACATTATAGACAAGGTAGAACAAAATATAGATGCTTAAAAAGAAGATTCATTTTTATTGCAGTTTCTCTTTAAGATATGTATTTACACAAAAGCTTATAGGCTCAAAATATGTATTTGAAGATAGCAACTGAGTACAAATGTATGAACATTGATGTAATGTTTTTCTAACCGCTTTTTATGCTATTAATGTGAAAGGATTGGCTGTTTATTTGTGCTTGCTTCATCTACATAATACAGCAGAGAAAAAGTAATAGCAGGTGCTTTAGAAAACAGACATGAATAAATAATAATCACATAAATAATCATATAATAATGCAGACATGGATACATAATATTTCCTCTTTCAACAGTGAACAAAAAAAGGATACAAAATCTCTAGGTGACAAGAATATTCACTCAATTACTTTACAGCGACTCATACAATTTAAGACATTGACACAGATCATAGAACTTCCAGGAACAAGGGAGAAATATAAAAATGCACAAATATATATTTTTTGGAGACAGCAATACAGAGATTGAAATGTATATTCACAGAAAGATCGGCTCACAGCACAGTAATAAATACAGATATATAAGGCATCCTTTGCTATGAAGATGGAAGCCCTGTGTTGAGTGAACATTTCTAAATGCTAAAACACCTATTCCCTGAAAACAAATTCAGTCATTGAATGGGAATTTCTGCAGAGAGACAATGCTGATCCTATTTTTTTTTCCTCGCTGATGAGCGCACAGGTAAGCTGTATAATAAATCCAAATGACAAACCTTCTTGCAGTTCTACCCATAGTCAATCATTCAAAGGTTAAATAAAAGTGGATTAAACATCTCTCAGGGAACCAAGCAATAGAATGTCTGCACCGAACTCCATACATTTACCCACCTACAGCCAACCCAAGAGGTTACTACAAAACATGGGGCTGGAGGGCAACTGGATGGTGCCTTCATAGCTGACCACCCTCCTGTGTCTATGGACACAAATAACATTGTTCCAGTTGAGATTTCTATATGTTGGGTGACAATGCAGGTGCATAATTGAAAGACAAGGGCAAAGCGTTGTCATCTTATAACAGGAAGTGTCTGAACCAGGACTGTCATAGCAGGAATTATTTGAATTAGGTGAAAATGTAAAATTACTAAAAACCACTTTTGAAATTACATTTACATGATAAAGCTTAAAGGGGATTTCAGTAACTGGGTTTACATCTACTTTAAAGTAGATTTAAAGCTAATCACTAAAATGTCATATCAGCTTTAACATGTAAATGCAATTTCAAAAATAATTTTCAATATTTTTAAACCTGCACCTTTTATTCATATAATACCTGGTGATCCTATCATGAAGGTCCTTGTTCAGGCACCTTCTGTTATAAGATGACAATGTTTTCTCACTGTCTGCCAACTGTACTCCTGCATTCTGCACTCATATAGGGAAAACAGTTAATGCATTATGCAAATGCATTATTCTTTTTGGTTTATATATATAGGGATGCACCGTTACCGATACTAGTATTTGCTCAAATACTCACCCAAAATACTCCTAATATTAATTCTGATACCTGAACTTCTGGTTTCTGGAAGCGGGGCAGCGAGTCATTACACATTATCACAGTTATCATTAAAGACTAGGGGGTCTATTCACAAAGCTAGCCGAATTATCAGCAGAAGCTTCGTATCAGGAGCACTCGACTGAACCAAAGTGACATTCAAAGCGGGGTGAATGGCCAGCCGAAGGCCTCGCAAATGACAGCTGGGCGGAGCCAGCCGTGATCTCACGGCTGGCTCCGCCCAGTTGTAATGACAGATCAGCATCCCCAAATGACCTGGGGACACTAAACTTTCATTAAACAATGACAACTGGGCGGAGCCGACTGTGACGTTACGGCTGCCTCCGCCCAGATGTTTTCATTGGCCTAGGACCTGCTAGCAGAATCTAGCATGTGACGGCCAATAGGAAACAGTTGGGCGGAGGTAGCTGGCACTGCTATCTCCGCCCAATTGTTTTTTATCTTTTTTAAAAAATCTTTATTTTCTTTTTTTTTAGATTTAACATTTATTTAAATTTTTTAAATATTTTTACAACTTTAAAAAAAAAAACTCTTTTCATTGAATTGCTATTCCACGGAGGTACCGAGCAGAATAGCCAAGCCAAATGCTGCTCGACTATTCACTCACTGCTGTTCGGAACCCAAGGAGAATAGGGGCGAGCGGCAGCGAGTGAGCTGCCGGAGCTTCAGCTCAGCCGATCCAGATGTTGGATTGGCTGAGTTGAAGTCCTTCTGCACTTCGGCTCAGCCAAATAAGCAGAGCATGAAGGCAGCCGATGTACAGCTGAAATCAGACATACTGAGCCGTAGTAAATAGTAGACATGTGCACCAGCAAAAAATTAGTTTAGTTTAGTTTCGTTTTGAAAAAAAAATAAAAATTTGTTTAGTTTACTTTCGTTTTTTGGGTCCGAAATTAAATTAGTTTCGGACGAAATTTGTTTGGCCAGGATTTGAACCTAGGACGTAAGCAATGGGAATCCTTTGCTCTAACCTCTACACTATAGCCTCTGTACTCTAAGCATAGATGTGTTGTAGAGATAAAATGGTGTCAATGGTGCAACGAAATTCGTCCAATAACGAATTTCAGGAAAATCGGGAATTTCGGATTCGTTTGCATTCGTCTTAGCTGTAATTCGGAATTCGGATGCATCCGAATCTTCGAATTTCCGAAAATTCTTCCAAAACGAATTTCGGAACGAACCGAATCGCACATGTCTAGTAAATAGCCGAATGTTGTTTGGCTCACTTCACTACGTCTTGGTTATTCACTCAGATGCCTTCAGCACCTTAGTGAATATCCCTGTAGGTTTCAATTGTAAATTTTGAGAAGGTTAACATCCATATTTATGCAATTTTTTCAAGTAGCAAATTGTTTCTAACAGATATGAGTGATGATATTGCACTGATGGGGCCTACAATGTATATCTATGATATTATTCATTATTGGTGCAATACTTTGTACTACGGTATGTGCCATTTATTGTCATGAACTTATTTATATTGAGGATGACCATTTGCTACGTATTGATATTTGTGCATGTACCTTTTGGACACTGTTTCTTTAATAATCTTATGTGTTTTGTATAATGCATTAAGAGTGGATGTATATACAGGTGAAACTCGAATAATTAGAATATCGTGCAAAAGTAATTGCAGTAAGTGCTGCAAAAGGGGCCCAAACCAAGTACTGAGTACATATGCATGCTTATACTTTTCAGAGGTCCGATATTGTTCTATGTACAATCCTTGTTTTATTGATTGCATGTAATAATCTACTTTTTTGAGGTTGTGGATTTGGGGTTTTTGGGGTTTTCATGAGCTGTAAGCCATAATCATCACAATTATGACAAATCACGGCTTGAATTATCTTGCTTTGCATGTAATGAGTCTATCTCATATATTAGTTTCACCTTTTAAGTTGCATTAGTGAAATAAATGAACTTTGCACGATATTCTAATTTTTTGAGTTTCACCTGTATACCTTGGTTCCTGTGGATTGCCCCACCTTCATGATAAGGCCGATTATTTGGCGAAACGCGTTAGCGTAGACCTTGGGAGGAACTGAGCAGTATCTTTTGGAACTAATAAAGCTGTTTATATTGGAGTCATGGTATCGGAATTCGGCTGTTTGGGATTTAGAGACCGAGTACGTTGGGCGTGTGGACAAGCTCCTTGGACGAGCACCCGGTCTTTCTTTGCACTGGGCATTCCGAAACACTGGGAAGGAGCAATGTAATTTTCTCTCCATGTCTTGCTCATCTGCATTGTTACCCTGTCATATGCACTTCTAGTGGAGATAACAGGCAGCACAAAGGCAAAGTCCACTGATGTCACCTTCAGAAAATGTGATGTGAAATATGATGTAGTCGTTGTTGAAGTGAGTGCATGTAGACAGGAAGTGGCTCCAAAGAGGCTGCAGAAGATCAGAAGCACAGACTTGCAACAAATGATGAGAAAATGGTGACAATTGTATTACAAAAAGAAAACACATGTCAATTGTTTTTGACATGATGTGCTGTTGAAAATTAAATGTCATCCAGTTACTGTTACTTTTTAAAATTGATATTACAGTTAATATGTTAACTTGTTGATGAAATCACTTACAATGGATGCGGCTCCTTGATGTTTAAAAGTTTTGTTTCCCGTAGAATCAGTTGGTCCCCTGAGCACTGGCTCTGATATCTTGCTTTAGCCTGCATTTGAGCAGAAAAAGTACAACAAAACGCTCAGTGTGAATGAGGGCTTAGGGAGGACCCTTTACCTTGCAGAGTCTTATAGCCACCTTTCTATGTGCTATTTAGCTGTGTGTCTCATCACAAACACACAGGCACAGCAAGGCAAGTCACTCCCCTCCTCCATTCTACCCTCTCCTCCTTCCTCTCCTCTATCTCCTTCCTTCTCCTTTTTCATGCATGTACGTTAGATGGGAAACTGCTGGGAATTACACTGTCCCTTGTGATCCTGCACTAGACAAGAAGTTCAGGAAAGCCAAGCTGAGAGACTTGGAGCTCGTTGTTTGGAAACATGATGCTGTAAGTGTTTGGGCAGAAAAATAAAGAAATAATTTGCAGGGCAATGTATATTTGTTTGATCTGGATTCATTATTAAATAAAACAATTGCAAGTTTAATACTACATTAAGCGTCTAGCTTCATATATTTGTTAGATAATCCAACAGCAAGATCTCCATTCAATAATTCCTAAGTTTGTACCTGTCCACCCAAATTCTGAGTGTTCCTGTTCACTGTTGCCTGTTCCAGCATCTCCTGTTACACCCTCCATAATATAAAATCTAGCAGAGAGGGTGGACACCTTCAGGAGGTTCACTGCATGTATGCAGACCCAAGAACTCAAGCATAGATATCTCGCCAACAAAATATCATAGAGATGTAAGAAAATGTCAAGTGGTTTAACTTTCCAGCATCTGTCATAACTGAAATATTATGTGCGGGTGGACTGACCCTTTAACTGGGAATAGAAAATAAAACATAAAGCATCACTATGCTAGTAGTGTAAGCACATGTCAGTTTGCAGACATTAGGCATGTTGTACCAGGTTCTGCTTGGTCCTGGCAGTGGCCAATAAAAACACAACAGTAAAATGGCCATGACATCACAAGCAAGATAGGTCAGTCAGCTTCATTGAAGTCCTCTTACTAAGGTAAACATTGGTATGAAAAAAAGCATTTCAGGGTGGCAAATACTTAAAATCTTGATAGTGACTGTTTGCTTGGCATTACAAAAGTATACACATAAGTAGAAGCCAAATATAAAGGTGCCTGCATAACAATGGCTAATAATAATGCTGCCGGCCTATTAGAGGACATTACTGGAGTTTTCTTCTACGGCTAGCAAATAATGAAGCAACGTGGTCAATGCAGAAGAATTTACCAGTCATTAATATTAGTCCTGCTGATGCTCCCTACTGTTTCACAATTACAGTCTCGCTCCACCTCAGTAAAATAATGAATCTGCTGCAATTTGAAAATAATTAATAATAAAATACTTATCTTTAATGCCTACATTTTATATTTAAAAAAAGCCCCGTGAAGGTGAAAAGTGAAAGGTTAAACTCAAAGTCTAGAAGGTTGGCCACAACCGCTGTGCTTACATGTCATAAAAGCAATAGAAGGTTCTGGCCAAAGTAACATGAATTCTTTTTACAATAAACCAGCAAAGTATCAAAAACATCTTATTATATGTACACGATCTGAAACAATACGGCTTTTATTTTAGGCGTGGTTTTAGGCATACTGTTTCCAGTACAAATTGAAACAACCAAATTTAGTCTGAGCCGTACACAGAAAATATTAATTTGTAAGCTATGATAGATAGGCAAGGTATAATAAGATAATGAGGCTGATGGTAAAATAGTTTAAATACAAGCTGGAGGGAAGCTGGTTTTAGATAACCCTCTGCCCCAACCCTGAATAACTTTTTTTTTTCTACTCAGTAAGGTATGAAAAATTTCTATTATCTGCTGCTGTGTTGTGTCAGCTACTGAGAGAATGGTATAACATTTGGCTGAAAATTTCCAACATGCCAGACCTTTATGTTTTATTAAACAGTAGCACTAATGGTTTTCTGTGCTATTGCTTTACTCTCCATACATTGTTAGATTTATTGGAAAACAATTACTCTGTATGCATGAATATCAAGGTGGTGTTGGTTTATAAGACTAAAAGAAAGTTCATTTAACGCAGATCTAAAGGCACCACCATCACATTAGGCATTCAGAACAAGCATTGTAAGAGAAATGGAAAAGCTTTATTGTTACAAAATATTTTATAACTTTTAAAACACTGCATATCCCTGCCTCTTCTAAATAGTAGCTTATGTTCTATTCTTTGTGCTTCCAGAGCTTCTCAATCTGGGTCATCTTCCACATTGCCTTGTGCCACATGTCACCTTCAGCTGCACTCCAAGCTGCAGGAGAGGCTGTCAAAGTAGAGAGGTGGGCGGGGCATCTGGGGAGGGGTGTGGAGCTGTGAGAGAATAGTAAAAAATACAGTGTACTAGTTTCAAAGCACAGTGCTTCTGCATTTGTGACTACAATGGGATATATTAGGAAGGCAGAATGAAATGTATGTGAATGTGCTTCTCAACATCTATTAAAAGGTATTTATAGAGCCTAGATACAGATAGACATTTTAAGATACAGGGTGAGAGAAGTTAATATGGCATGCTAAAGAAAATATGACTTTTTTATGACTTTAGTAGCACTTTAACAAAGTGAGGCTACGTCCCCTTTGAGTACCTAATCGCATGTCATAGAAAAAAACAGGATTTTGCCTTCCATATGATTGGATGATTGGAGTGAACAAAGCTTCTACTCCTTTCGTAAATCAACCACACAGCCTGACAATGGTCATAAAAAATGCAGTATACAATTTTATATGGAAAGGAGAAGACAGGAAGAGTAGGAAACAGCAAGAAAATGATGGGAGAAAATAGGACATGTTAGAAAGATGGGAGAGGCAGACACTGGAAAAGGAATAATGATGTGGTGGTCATGTCTGCAAGAGAAAAAAAGGAAAGGCGGAGAGTAAATTTGGGAAAATGAAAGGGACTGTCAGAAACAAAAGGATATATTAATATGCAAGCTAAACTGGTAATATAGGCAAACAAGAGTAAAGCAAGAAGAGAGACGTAGAGAATCAGAGCAAGGAGGGAGAAGAGAACAAAGAATGAAATAAAATCTATGCATGGTGAGGGAGCTGAGAAAAGGCAGGAACTAAGTCAAAGGCATTAAATACTGATGCAAGAGCTAAACAGCAATAGGGCTATTTACTAGTCTTAGATAATTGACCAAGTAGCAGAGCAGACAAATTGTTTAGCCTAAATCTTGCTGCAAGAAGGAAGATTCCCAATGGGAATTATGCTATTTTTATTCTTTCACTCATACCTGCCCTTCCTTACCTAGCTGAGCATTCTCTCTATCCTTCTGCCTTCCTCAACTCCAAGTATTACTCCCTCCCTGCTTCTCCCCCTGTCTCTCCTCCATGTCTTCCAGTTTTCCTCTAGAACATACTGATGTGACTGCTAATTCTCTCTGCTGGACATACAAAAGGAGGGAGGATAAAAAGAGATAGGGAAGACGGGATATGCTTTAACCTGTTCCATTCCAGAAAGACCTACAACGCAATGACAGCTGCAGGGATACCACCTTAACCTTTTCCTTACCACAGGGATCTATACCACTGCACAGATAAAGAAATGACTATGGGATAGAAAGTGCTGAGAATGAGAAAATGACAAGGATGGATTTGACAGAATGAGTGAGGAATGGGAGAATGATGGCACAATAGCATAAAAGTGCAAAAAATTGAAGGAAAATTAAGGTGTGCACGTTGGAGGGAGAACAACAAAACCGAAATAGAAATCATAAAAATAAAGCAGAACAGCAAAATCAAAGCAGAAAGAAGAGCAAGTTAAAGAGAGAGAGAGAGAGAGAGAGAGAGAGAGAGAGAGAGAGAGAGAGAGGAGAAAAAAGAGAAGCAGGGGAAAGCATACGAGGGAGAAGTGGGCAGGGAGAACAGATAAACAGAGGGAGGGGGCATAGATGTCAAAGTAGACTGTGAAGAACATGGTACGACCGACTTCAAGAGGCTGGGAGGGGGAACAGGATGGAAGGGGGGATAATTTAATGCACTAAACAAGGTCAACATGCATCCAGAGAGACAATACAGGATGGCAAGAATATGCGAGGAAACAATTTGAAGGAGGTGGTAAAAACACAAAGAAGAGCAGTAATAGAGAAAATGGTAATAAGACTTGACAAATGAGAAGACAAAGATGGGACTCACCAGATATTTATGGCACAGAAACAAGTGGCCATGATATCAAGAAAAATAGCATACTTGAGAGTGAAATATATTAGTGAGAGGATAGGTGAAAAGAGGATCGAAGTGAGACAGTGACAGACAGATAGAGATTGTATTGTAAAGGGTAGGTGAATTAAATGAAATGAGTAAGAGAAATGAGACCGATAAAAGACAGCTGAACTTTATTCTACCCATGTCTGTTTGACCAGAAGCCCCTGGGGCAAAAACTAAAACTGATCCATCATTAATGCTGGAAGACTTGCTGATATGCGCACAAGCTATATGTTTGCAATAGCAATAAAGCCCCCCTATAGGCCTCTAAACCTTTTTGAGGCCAGGAAGTCTGTTTGCTAACATCACATTTAAAATGAACTCACTGGGGAATAAATTCCTATGCAGAAGTGTATATAATACCAGATGAAGCAATCTTAACACTGAAGTCTCACTAGCAAGAGAAACACTCCAATGTTATGGGTATCCTCATACTCATTCAGTAGCTATATACACCTCCAGGATAAAGGCAACAGGAAGAGTCAGGAAGGTCATACGACTTCAGTAACTTACTGTGTATCCGTGGATCAACAGATTGTTTTAAATGGACTCTGTTGCTTCACCAAGAATATCTAAGGAACTGCTCCCTGCAGGAAAAGACATTGAATACTTACCTCTCCAGGAGTCACAAAGTACAGAGTTAGCTGCATTCAAGCAGTTCGGGCTCTAGAAAAATCTTCAGCATTTGACACTTCTGGGATAGTTGAATGCCTGCATTCCCCCCTGTGCACTGTGGTTCCTTCCACCAGCCTCTTTGTCACTACAAGACACACTAGTGCCGCACTGCTTGAACACAGCAGAGTTGGAACCAGCCAGAGTAAAAAGAAAAGAAAGAGAAAGAGAGAGAGAGAGAGAGAGAGAGAGAGAGAGAGAGAGAGAGAGAGAGAAGGAAAAAGAGAAGCAGGGGAAAGCATACGAGGGAGAAGTGGGCAGGGAGAACAGATAAACAGAGGGAGGGGGCATAGATGTCAAAGTAGACTGTGAAGAACATGGTACGACCGACTTCAAGAGGCTGGGAGGGGGAACAGGATGGAAGGGGGGATAATTTAATGCACTAAACAAGGTCAACATGCATCCAGAGAGACAATACAGGATGGCAAGAATATGCGAGGAAACAATTTGAAGGAGGTGGTAAAAACACAAAGAAGAGCAGTAATAGAGAAAATGGTAATAAGACTTGACAAATGAGAAGACAAAGATGGGACTCACCAGATATTTATGGCACAGAAACAAGTGGCCATGATATCAAGAAAAATAGCATACTTGAGAGTGAAATATATTAGTGAGAGGATAGGTGAAAAGAGGATCGAAGTGAGACAGTGACAGACAGATAGAGATTGTATTGTAAAGGGTAGGTGAATTAAATGAAATGAGTAAGAGAAATG
Source organism: Nanorana parkeri (assembly GCF_000935625.1). Taxonomy (NCBI): domain Eukaryota; kingdom Metazoa; phylum Chordata; class Amphibia; order Anura; family Dicroglossidae; genus Nanorana; species Nanorana parkeri. Next base: position 1,030,952 of record NW_017306435.1, on the reverse strand, counting down.
AGACCGATAAAAGACAGCTGAACTTTATTCTACCCATGTCTGTTTGACCAGAAGCCCCTGGGGCAAAAACTAAAACTGATCCATCATTAATGCTGGAAGACTTGCTGATATGCGCACAAGCTATATGTTTGCAATAGCAATAAAGCCCCCCTATAGGCCTCTAAACCTTTTTGAGGCCAGGAAGTCTGTTTGCTAACATCACATTTAAAATGAACTCACTGGGGAATAAATTCCTATGCAGAAGTGTATATAATACCAGATGAAGCAATCTTAACACTGAAGTCTCACTAGCAAGAGAAACACTCCAATGTTATGGGTATCCTCATACTCATTCAGTAGCTATATACACCTCCAGGATAAAGGCAACAGGAAGAGTCAGGAAGGTCATACGACTTCAGTAACTTACTGTGTATCCGTGGATCAACAGATTGTTTTAAATGGACTCTGTTGCTTCACCAAGAATATCTAAGGAACTGCTCCCTGCAGGAAAAGACATTGAATACTTACCTCTCCAGGAGTCACAAAGTACAGAGTTAGCTGCATTCAAGCAGTTCGGGCTCTAGAAAAATCTTCAGCATTTGACACTTCTGGGATAGTTGAATGCCTGCATTCCCCCCTGTGCACTGTGGTTCCTTCCACCAGCCTCTTTGTCACTACAAGACACACTAGTGCCGCACTGCTTGAACACAGCAGAGTTGGAACCAGCCAGAGAGGTAAGTATTCATTGGGAACAATTGATCAAAACTGGAGCAGACAAAATCTGGAGCAGTTGCCCATAACAACCAATCAGCTTATTTCTTTAGTTGTTCAGTTAAGCTTTAAAAATGAAATATCAAAGCTTATTGGTTGCTGATGGAAACTGCTCCAGATTTTGTCTGCTCCAGTGTTGATAAATTCCACCCACTGTGTTCTGTTGCAGGGAGCCGTTCTTCAGAACTTTTTGGTAAAGCAACAGAATTGCTTTAAATGCAGCTGTCACTAAAGGTAATCTCTATTTATATTTTATATAGAAAGAATAAATAATTTTTGTGCACAATTCATCCACTTCAATAATATTTACATCTCATTCTATATCTATTAGATCATTTTCTTCTTTAAATATATGCATATGGATCTTTTGCTAGCTACATACCACCATCATCGGCACAGCGGGACAATGACCACATGACCGGTATAGCCATGAAGGCTATAAATAGAAAATGCATATGTAAAGAGATGGCACTTTTTGAAAAAAATTACCTTATCACATAAAAACCCCTGATGAAGCTACACATATGGCAAAAAATGTTGGGTACACTATTGGAGGTTCGGCTCAGCCGATCCAGATGTTGGATCGGCTGAGTCGAACTCCTTCTGCACTTCGGGTCAGCCGAACATGCTGAGCATGTTCGGCTGATCCGAAGCCACACGAAGCAAGCCGATTTCAGCCGTACCAGCCTGAAGTGAATAGCCGAACAGTGTTCGGCTCACTTCACTTCTGATCGGTCATTCATTCGGCTGCCCTTGGCAGCTTTGTGAATAGACCCCTAAGAGCTTAGTTGAGAGGTCCATGCGGTGAAGAAGAAAATAAAAAAAGAGAAATTAGAAAGCTGTATAATAAATATGGTACCACATGGGTCCCAGATGCTGAGAGGAGACACAACAGGACATATAGAGAAGACTTATTCTTCAGGAGTCCATGAATGGACTCAATACAAAAAACATAAGGGTCATTATTCTAGAACCTAAATGATAGAAAGTATCCCTTTATATTGCTTCCTCATCCACACCAAAGACAAATTGACCTTGGGACCGCGACAAAAAAAGTATCTGCCGTTTTAATATTTATACCCCCGTTTTCCCTAAGTAAGTGGTTTGCACCATGAAATGCATAGAATAAATACTTTCTCTGCATCTTTTCTGGCACAATACATGATAGATACGATTTACTCAAGAGAATTGTAAGACTATTGGTGCTTTTTCAATACAAGAGCATGATATGTGTCTGATAAAAAAAAAAACAGAAAACAATGAGAAAGTTGAGGTTTCCATGTATTTTATAGTGTTTTTAATCATGTTAAATGTTGGATTTTTCATTATATGTAAATAAAGTGATGATGTTTTAATATACAGTACATGTGTCTAGTCTGAGGTACAGTAAAAGTCTGCATCGTTCTATCTATTCCAGTAATAGATATAGAAGGAGGTGTGAATATTATTAAACTGGGTAAATTGTGGATACAATTTTTTCATTTTTTTTCTACATAAAATGTAAATACTCCCATTATTTAAAAAATGAAAAAACTATTTAGAAAATTGAGAGATCGATTAATATAGTGAGGCTAACCTCTACTTATGTATGATTTTATTTTGAACTGATCAAGTGTATGACATTTACCATAGAACTATACAAAACAATCTAAAAGAGCTCTTACAATTGTGATTATTTTTCCTCAAAGCAAGCATACTTTTTCTAACATGATTTTTTAGGTGATTAAAAGTCTATGTATAGACAAAGCTTTTTTTCGTTTTAGATAGAGTAGGAAAGGGTTAAAACCTCTGACAGGTAATTTTCTGGTCCCTGTGTACCATTGGCGAAATTTCCCTAAAAATACTGCCCCAGGGATGCACAAGGAAACAAGAGGAAATCTCCAACAGTGAGAGAAATTACCCTCTTAGACAGCTGTATGTCCCCATTGGAAGATTTCCCCATACCTCTTCACAATGCTATCATTTTGGATTTCCCTCACTATCAATTGGTGATAATGGTCACCAGTACAAATTTAAAGTGACACTACATTTAGGAGTTAAATCTTTAAAATGAATGCCAGTACCTTAACTACTAACAATACTGCACCTTATTTGTGTATCACTTGCCTGTAGTTCCTCAAATCATCTCTGACACTGAGGCTTTTAGCGCTGCATTATTGATTGATTATCTGGATGCACTGATTGTTCTGCCACAGATTTCACCAAAGATCATTTCTGATCATGTATTTTTAAATCATATGCTCAGTTTGAATTACACGTTTTTGACAGGATTACTTTGAAAAGTACTTGTTGATATATTAGAAACCATCTATCCAACTCTGAGCAGAGCTGTCTCTGCTAGACAACAGAGTCATCAGTGAGAAAAAAGTTTTTAGAGCAAATAAAATAAGACAAAATATTAAATTCATCATCAGATGCAATATTATTCATTTGTCCTCAGCTTGACACGTGGATCAGATTCTAATTGTAAAAAGGATCCCCAGTGCAGATAGATACTATTCCAACTCAGCCTCAGTAAATATTCATTGCCTTATTAACAAAGAAGGCATTGAGGTCAATAAACCTTATTCATGCAAAAACTGTGTGTATGGGGGGTTGTGGGGGGTTGATTTAAAGTGCACTTATCTTTTAAAGCAATGTTACTATGGACTGTCTTGCATCTAGCTGCTCCTATTACATTAGACGGCGGCTGTATCTAACTGACTACCATCACACTAGGCAGAATTTCTTAGTTGCTAGGATACCTTCCATCAGCTATGCTTATAGAGGGCAAAGAGTTTATAGCTGGGTGACAACCAAAATCTTCTTCATGCTTTCCTAAAAATGCTAAAGCGATACAAAACATATGCATTTGTTTAATTAGTAACACACAAATCAGCAATGTCCAGAAACAAAAAGTAAACAAAAACCAAATCAGCTTCTGGGATTAGTGTGTAAACTGCATAGTTCTGCCTTCTGGATCATCGTTAGGGGTTCTGCTCACAAGAGCTTTTTATACTACATTCAAGTCTAGTTTTTGGAGAAAAAAAGCAATCACCTATAGGGATCTCCTGTAGGGTTTTTTTTTTCAGATTCATACGTTTTGACAAACCTGGCTTGTGTAGCATATATAATGGAAAGTCCAGTGATATAATGGAGATTCCAGCGGTGGCAAATCCATGCCGTAGTTTGTGTCTTTGGCCTTTCCCACAAGGTCATAATGAAGGTGTCCCTTTCCTGCAGATGAATTTCCCTCTGAGTCATGACCCGTACTTTAATTATGCATTCACACCAAAATGTGTGTGTTGGTCGTGATTCAACACAAGTGATTCACTTCTGTTGGCATAGTATGTTGACATGCATTGCATTACGTTGGCTTTTTGGGAGGGGGTTTTGTTTGATCTTTGACTTGCATTGATGTCAGTTGCATTGCCATGTGTTAAACATGCATTACGTTGTGTTGCGGTGCAAAAAGTAGAGGCTGCTCTACTTTTTTCCCCAGCATTTTTAGCAGAGGGCACACCCATTCATTTTCAGATGTCCTTGCGTTGACATCCGTTGACAAACAAATGCCAATGCATCTAGTGTGAATAGGGCCTAAGAGTAATCTATCGGCGGAATGTAGGTGTGACATAAAGAAGGAGGGGCAGTAGGGGGATTTCAACACCTGAGTCCCAAACTTGGTAACAACCACTGGAAAATTAAAAACCACTAATGTTGGCCTTTGACTGCCTCCGGGCCGGCCGTAGTAGAAAAACGGCCGGTCCAGAGCTCTCTAGATCTGAGCGGGCGTCTTTAGACGTCCGCTCAGACACGCCCCCTCGTGCGCGCCGCGAGCGGGGAATTGCCGTTTTTTAAAATCTCCGGTCCCCTCTCCGCTGTAAGAATGCGAAAGTGATGTATGTTACATCACTTACGCATTCTTGTGTCACTTTCCAGCTTCAGACGCTGGAGAGAAGCTGATGGAGCAGATCTGTGCTTCATCAGCTTCTTCTGGGGTCCAAGGTGACATTAGGGGTCTTGGAGACCCCTGATGTCTCCATAAAGAGGACCTGTCACATCTTTTGCTATCACATAGGGGGGTTTCTTAGCCCCCTATGTAATAGCAATAAGGTTAAGTGGGGGGAAAAAATAGGAAACAAAATTAAAGCTTACATTTTTTGTTAAAGTTACACATAAAAAAAGAATTAAAAAAAAACATTTTTTTTAAAAAGTCCCCACCCATACATACACGCATGTAAACATGTGTCGGGTGCGCATACCTGCGAAAACGACGATTGCGCCCATTAAACCGCACATGTTACATATCGCCGCGAACGTCGCAGTGTGAGCAATAATTCTAGGACCATCAATCACTGATAACACTAAACTGATGAGCTGTAAAAGTTTTTAAAGCGTCGCCTATGGTAAATTTTGGGTATGGTGTTTTTTTGCGAGTGCGCGCAATTTTAAAGCTTGACATGTTTGGTGTCTATTTACCCGACGTGACCCGATCTTTTATATTTTACCAAAAAACTGGGTAATAATAAATGTTTCCTAACATCAAAATTTTCTGTAATTTTTCCTAATTATAATAATAAATAAAAACCCCAGTAGTGATTAAATACCACCAAAAGAAAGCTCTATGTGTCCCCAAAAAATGGTATAAAATTAATTTCAGTACAGCGTTGCATGACGGAATAAACGTCAGTCAAAGTACTGCAGCGCTGAACACTGAAAAATGGCCTGGCCAGAGGACTAGAGCTGGCCTCAAATTAAAGTCCTATTTAAGAAAATGTCCTATTATTGTTCATGTAAGGCTAAATTCACATTAACGCACAGATGCACTTGATCCATTAACACTGCGCTGCTGTGACATGAATGCACTTAGTCATCCAATACCTTCTCACTGCATCCAGGTCATATATACTGAAAATGCAATAAATGTAAGAAAGATGTGCTATGGAGAAGCATCAATCATAAACATTATGGACAAATGAGAGGAAACACGTGACACAGTAATAAGAAAGCACTTATATATGAAGATATACAATATGTAACATAATATCTTAGGCAGAAGGTTGGAGAATAAGACATCATATGGATCTGGTAGAGATGCTGTGGAGTAGCACTAAACTGTTAAATCTCTCAGGGGAAAGCTGTATATTATTTTATGGGGTTCTATAAATAGGCTGTATGTAAATTAGAAGCTGCAGAACTACTGCAGTGGTGAACTGGACATTCAATAGTGTGATGATAGAGGAAGGCAGTCATGGGTGTAGTAAAGGTAGTGAGAAGAGTGCTGAAGGCACAATAGAAAAGGTAACCAAGCCAATCTTATGTAAAATCATGGTTTAGTGTATTGTGCACAATAAAGTAGCCATTACAAACAATAGAGCATTTCTAAAATGTACCTAGGATTTTTATTTTACCTTTTCTTGGTCTACACTACAGGACAAAAGATCATATTTGGGAATGTAGAGTTATGTTGCCCCTTTCTGGACTGGACACAAAGCAAAGCTTTTAGGACAGCCCTGCGTAACTTCTCCCATCCCCAGCAAGTATCAGTTTTGTAAGCAAGCATTTAGAGCCGGCGGATAAGTAGGATAAGTAGGAGTGGATCATAAGAACAGAGGGACGGGACCTTTGTCCTACAATGTAACGTCAACAATCCTATTTTCTTTATCGTGCATTACAGGACATAGGAAAGTATTCAGGAACATTGGGATGTCCCCAAGTAATAAAACCGAGGAGTGGCCAACACAAACAAAAATTAATATGACCCAGACAGGTTATATTTCTTTAACTAAGGCCCACTAGAACTGATAATGAAATGAGCACAGGGGTGGAGCTGTCCAAAATTCCCGTTTCAACTTTCCACTATAAGAATGTGGAAATCTGATGCTATTGGCAACATCTAAACTTTTTCTCAGTTTTAAAACTGAACTCCAAGCAAACAGCTAAATAAACATAAACACATATATGGGAGCTGTTTTCCTAGTCAAAGTATTTGTATTTATATCAAGTTCTGAGAGTTACATAGCCCTGTCATACAGTAGAGCCAGCCTGGTGCTCTAAATTGTCTTCATTGCAGTTAAGTAATACAACCAGGTCTTGTCCAACTCACTGTTACTGTACAGTAAAGAAGAAGCCGCAGATGAGCTCATCTACTTGTCACTCTGCTCTCTTATCCTATCAGCTTCTTGTTATCAAATGAGCACTGCAGTACAACTTACTGACGCCTTATACTGCTTTTTCCTCTCCTAGCCTGAGCTCCGCTCTACAAGTGACTGCAGGAAGTTGATATCATGTCAGTACTTACACCAGACTTTAAAAATACACTTAATAATCTTTTAAAGAGACCCTGACATTAGACCATTCATTTCAACAACAACCTTCCCATAAGAATATTTGTGTATTTAACAAATGTTATGCATGGTATTTACCTGTAAAAGCCACCCTTGTATAGACATTCCAAATGTCCGAAACGTCTGCTGGGCACCGCCATCCTAGATGTAAAGTCAGTAGCCCTAGGAGATGTATGGTAGTCACTTAGGGGTCTATTCACTAAGCTGCCGTAGGCAGCTGAGTGAAAGACCGACCTGAAGTGAAGTGAGCCGAACGCCGGTTATCGGCTGAAATCAGCCGTACATTGGGTGGCTTTGCGTGGTTTCGGGTCGGCCGAACATGCTGAGCATGTTCTGCCGACCCGAAGTGCAGAAGGAGTTCGACTCAGCTGATCCAACATCTGGATCAGCTGAGCCGAACCTCCGGCAGGCTACTCGCTGCTGTTCGGTCTATTCTCATAGATGCCAAACAGCAGTGAGTGAATAGCAGCAGAGGGCGGGTGCAATGTTAGTTTGCTATTTGCTATTGCAAATTGAAATAGCCAATAGGAATCTAGCAATGCATTCCTATGGCGAAATTTAGTTTTTTTTCTATTCTGACACGGCTCCATGTCAGAATAAGAAAAAAAAGAAAAAGCAGTGCTTCTCTCCTTGGCGGCCGAGAGCGGGAGACTCCCAGAGCACCAGGGAGAGTTTGCTGTCTAGAGATCAGTGTCCCTGGTTAGCTGGTAACCAGGGACGCTGATCTCTCTGTAAGTGGCCGGAGCCAGCCGTAAGATCACGGCTGGCTCCGCCCAGCTGTCAGAAGCAGGCTGTGCGGCTTTCAGCGCTGCTCAGTCGAGCCGAGGCATATGCGTTCGGCTCGACTGAGCCGCTCAGCCAAGTTTGGGAGCTGTACGGGCTATAGTGAATAGCCCGTACAGCAGCCCTTCGGTTCTGCTGAACCGAAGGGGTCCTGGGGCCGAAGCTTGATTTTTCTAGTAATTTCTTTAGTTGGTGACAGGGTCTCTTTAATGACTACATAACTGGATGCACTAGTGTTAACCTGCTGGAAGATTAACTTTAATGAATCAGTCAACGATTAATTTCCTTGTTGCATTTCATGAGACAACCCATATTCTCAAAGCTACATTAGAAACAAAATTGAAATATAAACCTTAAGGCAAATACATGAAGCATAACCTACCCACCGAATAAGTCTGATTTTAAACCAAACATTGCTGTACTACCCCAATTCACCCCACTCTCTTTTGTCCATGGTCCTGGAACACACCTACTGGTGATACTGGAACATCATTCTTGCTGTCCTTATACATGCAAAGAATGATGTAAAAAAAATGGTGCAAAATATCTCATAGCCACCAATTAGACTTAAAGGATTTCCACTCAGCCTCATAGTTAGAGCCAACCTGTGACAAACAAGCTGTCACAGGTTGGCTCTGTAGATCGGGAAGTGAGCAGAAACATGCAGCCGATCTGCTCACTTCCCGATCATCTCCCTGCAGGGAACAATGATTGTGTGTGCAGAAACCTGAGCGGATCTGCTCTGCATTTGGTGTGAACAAGGCCTTAGAAACCTGCAAATTTGAAAATAAAATATAATTAAGAAAAAGAATGCAAAGAAAAAACCCCAACAGCAGAAACCATTTTGAAAGTCATCAAATATTTACTTTCAGGTAAATGTTACAATTACTTGAATACTTTCTGAAAATACAAGATACGTTTCCTTTGATATAAGATAAACATTTTGAAATAATAACTCACCATTTTCTGTTTAATTATTGATGAGACAATGTGTCACTCTGAACTAGAATAATGCTGTTTAGAAAATAGATCTAAAGACTAACAATGTGCCTGTTGTTACCCTACAACCATTTAGGCTATGTCAGATTCATATCAATTCTTAGCACTGTGCTGTTTCATCTTATTGCTCTATCTGCTGTGTACTGGCTGATGTACTGGTGCACTTCTATACACACCTGCTCTTCTCCTCTCTGTAATTATTCTTCTCTGCTTTGTTTTGCACCATTCCCCCACACTTTTATTCATGGTAACTCTCCATCCCTGTTTAGTCACTTTTCTTTAGATCCATCCATGCCCATTCTCCTCACCTCTGATAATTTTTTTCCACTACAATCCATGTCCACTCTCCTCTCTCTCCGTCCTTCTCCTCCATTTCCATCAATGCTCAATATCCTCTCTGGCCATTCTCCTCTATTTCTACCCATTCCGTTTCTCCTCTTTGGCCATTATAATTCACTTATTTCCGTGCCTGTTCTACTCTCTGGTTATTCTCCTTAACCTCTATCTCTGTCTGATCACCTTTCTGGTCATTCTTCTCCAATTCCATTCACGCATACACTACCTTTTGATCATTCTCCTCCACTTCTAGCCATATCCACTCTCCTTTCTAGTCACTCTTCTCCACTTCCATCCATGCCTACAACCCTCTCTGGTCATTCTCCTCCACTTCTATCCATGCCCACTCTAATTTCTAGTCACTTTTCTCCACTTCCAGCCATGCCTACACTTCTTTCTGGTCATCCTCCTCCACTTCTATCCATGCCCACTCTCCTTTCTAGTCATTCTTCTCCACTTCCATCCATGCCTACAACCCTCTCTGCTCATTCTCCTCCACTTCTATCCATGCCCACTCTAATTTCTAGTCACCCTTCTCCACTTCCATCCATGCCTACACTTCTCTCTGATCATTCTACTCCACTATATTCATGCCCACTCTTTTTTTTCCTCCACTGCCATCCATGACTTTTCTCCTTTTGGGGCATTATCCTTCACTTTTATCCATGCCTATTCTCCTTTCTGGTTATTATCATTTACTTCTAAACATGCACATTCTCCTCTTTGGTCATTCTCCTACATCTCTATCTATGCCTGCTCTCCTCTTTTGTCATTCCCTCAACTTCCATATATTTCCACTTTCTTGTCATTCTCCTATATTTAAAAGCATATGCCAAGGCAAAAAAATATATATATTTAGTACATCTGCGGAACATATGCACATTTCCAAATGCTTTATCCCTTTTAACATACTGCAAGTACCAAAAAATAACTGTTGATGTTTCAGAAATATAATGAGCTCCTGTCTCTTTGACATGACAACACAGCTATGAACTCCCAAACATGCAGCATCAGCCTTGCTGAAGTATACTTCTGAAAAATTACAAACAACACAGATTACTCCTCACCTCCCCTCCCCCTTAATCTTCTTCATATCCCCTCCTTGTACACAGCACAGGTAATTTTCATATGTATGGCTCTCTCACTAGCACAAGGAATGCTTTACGACCACTAAAAGAATGAAAAGAAAAAGAAAGAGCACTGATTTTGTGCATTACCAAAGAACACCCTTCATATTAAAACTATATAGCATGCACTCACATGGGGTATAGAAAGGTTGGCAAATACACAGCTTTGTCGATCATGGAATGGCAGATGCCTTGGCCAGTGACCCTGCCAAATGTAGTAGTATGTCCTCCATGAGTCTTTTCACTTGACCAGGGAAAGGTCTGCAGCACTCGCCTGTCTGTCTGTGCACCCTAATTGTGTACATTTTGTTGAGTAGGAAAGTTTTAGCACACCTAATATCAAAAACTGATTTCAGACACATCTGCCTGCTATTTGGAAAAAGCTAATAAGAGCAGTAAAATGATTACCTGTCACCCACAACGGTTTTCTTCAGATCAAGCTGGCCTCCTTATTTCCTGCTCTTCTGCAGCTCACAGCTGAGCACAGGGTCTGCATAAGGCAAAGGCACTGAGTCAGTAGCAGTGCTTGGACATACATAAAGATGTATTTTGGGGCATGGGTTGGGGTAGTGTACACATTTGTCCCGTACCCAGCAGTTTGGGTTTCTCTAGGGGCTACAGCAGCACAAGCAGTCAAGTTAACAGGAAGATGTGGTTTCAGCAGCACATGGCAGGGGTGTTTCAATGTGGAACTCTGGGCAAACTTTTATTCTTTGATTGGTTTATTCTGGATAGAATCCAAAAGTGTTAAATCCTCTGTCTGTGCCCTCACTTCATATGTAATCATTGGGACAAGAAATAAGAAAAACCAAAGCTACCCAAGAAAATGGTTACAAACTGCACTCTAGAGGGCACAAACCCCCATCAGTCTTACACAATTTCTCGCCCTCCCTCCCTGATAGATACTAGTGATGTACCAAAGAAAGATTTTTGCATTGTTGCAATTTTCCCTGCTCACCCCATAGTAGGAGAAAGTCCACCACATTATCTGAACACTGTCAGGTAATTCACCACACTATGCAGTGGTTGAATACCTTGTACACCATTCCTTTATCTCAGGAATTCAGTATTTGAAATCTTTCACCATGCAAGTGATCATTAGGGCCAAACTGTGCTTCTCCATGTGTTGGTGCTCGCAGCAACCTCCCAGTATAAAAGAATGGTTTGCCAGACTCAAAATAATTGTGGAAATGTAGGAACTCATCCACTTATCACAGGATAGAATAAATACCCAAAGAAAGATCTGCTTGATACATTACAAGACCACCAATGCTAATATAGAAATAATGGCTCTCAGCTCATTAACTACTATAGGAATTCCTCCCACCCAATTATTGTTGTGTATTATGCAGGATACCTCCATCTGAACCACACAGTAATGAAGCTGTCACTCTTAAACATTGATTCCTACTGACTTGGCTTACTCCAGGCAGCTTCTAACCTTCTTCGAAAAGGGCCCCTTCCCTCGCGCCTAATAGTGCTCCCCACCTTCCTTCCCCTCACCTACCAGCCAACCACAACACAACAACATCGTACCCAACCCAACATCTCCCTCCTTCCAGACATACCTTCCCCACTATTCTTCCTAGGCTTATGCTTTTCTTTCTCTATCTTCTCTCTCTGCCTTACTGGTTTCTAGCTTTCCCTACCACCGTCTTTGGAGGCAAGACTACAGATACCCACTGGAAAACATATTGCCTCATGAACCATCTGGAATATCTGAAAAATAAGAGTAATGGCTACCTACACGGCTCGCTCTGCTGAATCTGTTACCACTTTTCAGATCAGGTTAACATTAGAAAATGAGCCTATTTACACCATAACTCCCCAGGATGGTAGCACAATTACACTGTGCTACAATCCCTCTTAGCACATTTTATTTCTTTTTATTGCTTATATTTAGTTTTATTGCTTAGTGAAGGAAGTGAAGCTCTGCTAATTTTCATTATCCAAACGTGTGCAAGCAAAACATACTGTTTTCTTGTTTTTCTTGCACATGATTAGGAATTCTTTAGAAAGTGAATTTTCCCCGCATTCACTTAGCTAAGGTAAGGTATCCTTGCAAAGTGAACAGCCCATCTGAGGGTTATGAGGGTTTTGTGGAGCATTATGTGCCAGAAGACATAACTTTGTAATATATGGGTTGCTTGAAAATAAATGTACGGTATTTTTTTGGCAATTAAATAAAGGAGTCAACATGTTTTGGGGTTTATTGGCACCCCTTTCTTTAGGGTTAAACAATCACATGACATCAAGTATATAAAAGTAAGTAAATGGGAGTGTAGTCAATCTACAGTCCGTTTGTTTGATGACACTAGATCTGAGACATGCACATTTACATCTAAGTGACCCTTAATATAATTGTAGTCATTAAATCTGTCTCATAACTTTAACTTAACCCTTAGCCTTATCAAGAAACAACAACTGCCATTAAAACATTCAAAATTGTGCACTTGAATAAGTGCAGACATCTAGAGGTGTATGACTATACCTTTGGAAATCAACAAGCATGCCAAGGTACCCCAGGGCACGCTAATCTGAAATCGTCAGCACCTTCTGGTAGGGCCAAAAGCTAGGTCATCTTCTACTTCCTAACGGTGTCTTTCTAATTGCCAATGAGGCTACTCATGACAAAAGGGGAGGAACAGAATTTAGGAGGGGGCAGGCCAGCCGTCGATACTACCAGGAAGTGTGAAGGTTTGCCGATTAATACCCTTTGGTTTCTGAGGCCCTGTGGTACTCATGCAGTCTTCTGAAGACAGGTGCTTTATGCATGTTGTAAAATACTTAGATTCAAATTTGATTTGGCTTAAAGGGAATTATAGAATGGGCCCATGCATATATATATTTACAGTGACCTCGTGCGTTTAAATGAAGCTTATGGATGTATGACTTTTGAAAGACATATCCTTTCTGTCCTTGAAATCTTGAAAATTGAAATGTCAGAATTTGTATAGAACTAGTAAAGAAGCAGCTGTTAGGGGAGTGTTTTAAGAACAAGGTTCTGTGTTTTAAAATAGAGATGTAGAATGACATTTAGAAATTCATGACTTAAGTAGTTTTGGTCGCACCATATAGAGAAGTATGGGAGTCGTGACGTCAGAAATCACTCATCTCATAGTTCTCCTTTAAAGATGACAGCTGCCTCCTAACTTTTGATTTTTTTCTCTAGTCTAGTCTTGGAGCTGGAAAAGTATCTGAACATGTACCTGTGCTTGTATCGAGTACAGTACTTGGTATCTGAACAACCCTACTGAAAATTAATCAATTAGTTAATTGTAGACTATGTACAGAAAGAAACAACAAAATCTTTGCTGCTGCAAGGAGCTGACTTTAAATACATCAACACCTGAAGAATCGCAGCTTTCAAACCATGCCTGGTTCTGAGATATCTAGCAAAATTTCTTGACGATTAAGCACTTCGTGTGAAATGCGTCAAGCATTCTTCTTTGCTGTCTGTTTACCTGTGCATACCTTTTTTTCTAAAATAAACTTACAGTCAAGAAAGAGAATTAAGTGGTTTTATTATACAGAAATTATGCTGGAGAAGTACAAAAAGCATATTGAGGTTGTAAAAGCCAAACATAACTGTACTGAATATATGTCTACAGGGCATAATTATAAATTAGTTTTTTCACTGCTAAATGCCGATTAGAATATATATTTTATTAAACATATTCATCCTCCATATATACACGATCAAGTAACCCTAACCAACATCTAGAATTCTCATTCTTATAGTTCACAAAGAAAGCCAAAACAAAGATAAGAATAAACAAAGAGAAACAAAAGTACAGAAGTAGGGGAGAAAAAAAAGGCACAAACAAACCAGAATGAAGAAATAACAATAACTGACAGCTGGGTATTCAACAATAGTTGACAATTAATTGACCCAAGATGATGTCAAACTTGGATGGGCAGCCTCATGCCAAACTAGTTAGTTTATTAAAGTAGAACTATGAGGTGAGTGCTTTTCACTCACCTCATAGTTCTAGCCGACCTGTGACAATGAGACTGTCACAGGTCGGCTCAGTAGATCGGGAAGTGAGCGAACACATACCGGCGTTCGCTCACCTCTCGATCCTGTCACAGCTCTCTGCCGTGACAGGGGAGGGACTGGATTCCCCCTCCCCGCTCCGATCCACCACTGCCGGAACGGACGGGGGAGGGGCGGGTACAGCTGGCTCTGCCTCTAGATAGGCAGAGCCAGCTGTCACTCACGCAGCTGGGCGGATCCAGACATAATTGTTGGGATCCGCTTCAGCCGTGGCGTCTCAGTATACCGCGAGCAGTATACTGTGGCGTCTCAGTATACCGCGAGCAGTATACTGTGGCGTCTCAGTATATACTGAGCTTAGGGTGACGGGAGGACGCTAGTTTGTGTCCTCCAATTACCCTAAGGAGAACTATGGGGAAAAGACTTAACCCCATAGTTCTCCTTTAAGTACCAAGCCAAAAGTGGCCAAATGTATACAGGTTTTCCAAGAAGGTGGACCAGGGGTGCTTCCAGCTCTGAAATCTATATTTTCTGTACATAGAATAGCAATGTTAATGAAAAAGGCTTTCTCATTTGGGAATAATAAGTTTATCTGTACTAGATTAGACATAATTTAAGTGGGTAATACTAACACAAAGTGTCAAATGTTTGTGCAGTACAAATGTAACAATAAACAGATGCCTAAGCTTTACCACAACACTGAGGCCAGTTTCACACTTGCGCGATCCATGACTGCGTGGCAATCACGCACAAAACCACGCGGATTGTGTCGCAAAAAAGGTACATATAACTTTTTACAGCGATTGCCGCGCGGATGTAACCCCATTGAAATCAATGAGGCCGCAAGGCAACCGCTGCAACTACACACGATCGCGCAGTCCCGGGACGCGTGTCTTGGATCGCACAGGTCTGCACCAGCACTGAAGCAAAGGAAAGCAGTTTTATTCCAAAAATTTAGGTGAGGAATTATGCGCAGCACGTAAGAATTGAAACTAGAGAAAATTAATGAATAAAAAAGATTTTATTCTCTTAAACAGTTTTTTTTTCTCTGCAAAGGACAGACATATTCACAATACTGAAGTCTTTTGGTAACACCGAAATTGTTAATGTTAAACATTTATACGGGCTGGATAATCTCCCTTCGGTCATTTTAGATCTTCAGCATCTTTCCATTGTTGATAGAACAATGTTAGCAAATGGTCACCATAAAGAATAGTTGACACTATCTAATCTCACATTATGAGAGAAGCCATAATCTTTGCACAGTTGAAGGAACCAAAAAAAAGGCCTTAATTAATAACATAGTAACTGCTTTGCTATCCAGAAGGACTTCTCTGTGATGCCTTCAAGGGCAAGTTCACACTAGCTACGGTGACTGGATCAATGCCAGTTACCCCCAGGGCACACTAAAGCAATTGTTTTCTATGTGCCTCATGCATACTACAACTGGTTTGATGTGTGGTGCAGACATGCTGTTTTTTTACAGCATACTGCATGGCACCAGGGACCTTAAGTTCTTAGAGGTCATCACTGTGCCATAAAGTGGTTTGTCAATTGCAAATGGCAAATTATTTGATCTTATACTGGGTTCACCGTGGATTCCAAAGGAGACCTACTACACTTGATCCTGATCAGGAATTGATGCACACATTTGATGCACTCGCACTGAGAAATGTAAGCCTGACGTCCACATTTTTTTAATCATGTGAAAAATTAACTACATGATACAGAAATTGTTGACATTTTCAACATATTTGAACAGGCACGCATTGAATCCTTATTCAAACAGCTCCTATAGATAAAGGTGATATATTTGAATAAGAACAGAAGAAATGTGTGCCTTTCAATCATTTATGCAACAAAAATATAAATAGATGTGATGGTATTCTGTGAAAAAAATAAGTACACTCTTGGCATTAAAAGCTGGTATTGCCCTCATGCAGGCATTAGGCATTTTGTATAACTGCCCTCCAGTCTCTGACATTGACCCGAAAGTTTTGACCAGTCGTCTATGCAAAAACTCCTTCAATTGTAAAATGTTTGTGGGTTCCTTGCATGAACTGCCTGATTCAAAATCCCCCTACACAATTTCAATGGGAACCTGATCAGGGCTTTCACCAGCACAATCTAAATCCTTACATTTCTTCTTCTTTAACCATTCCCTGGTGGATTTGCTAGTGTTTTTTGAAGCATTATTAGGTTGAAAGATGAATTGCTGGTTAAACTTCATCTTTCGTATAGATGGCCTCACATTCTAATCAATGCGATATAATACAAAATGTATAGTTGACCCAATGACTGTGAGCTGTCCAAGCCCTGAAACAGGAAAGCAACCCCAAACCATAACATGTCCACCACCATGCTTCACAGTTCTTCTGCTGAAATACTGTCTTTGCTTTGCAGCAAACATGTCTACTGCTACTGCGACCAAAAACTTTTTGATTTATCAGTATTCAACACATGGTTCCAGGAGGACTGGTCTTTCCCTACATGTTCAATTACAAACTGTAATCTTGCTCTACTGTTCTTTTTGAACGGCGAAGATTTTTTCTTAACATACCACCCATGCAGGTTAAATTAGTGCAATCTCTTTCTGATTGTAGAAGCATGCACTTTGACCCCTGCTGTTGCAAGAGTTACCTGAATGCCTGCAATAATCTTACATTTATCTTAAAGGGTGGCTTCAAAATTCTGAAAAGCCCCTTTACATCCTCTTTGGGACCATATGTGGGGATAAGGCCCTTGTTTCCATCAACATGGGGACAAGGTAGCCCTGGCAAGGTACTCTCCCATGTTGAGGGCAAGTGGCCTGGTATGGTTCAGACAAAGGAGAGAAAATGCTCACTGCCCACCCTTTCCTGTCCAGTCAGGCTGCATGCCTGGAAAAGGGTCTGTTAAGGATGTGAGGGGAGATCCCACACCTTTTTTTTTTGTTTTTTTTGCGTGGAGGTTCCCCTGTAAATACCAGACCTCATCAAAGGATAGATCTGGTATGGATTTTTAGGGTGGCCCCACATAGTTTTTGTTTGTTCTTTTTGGATAATGGTCTAGTATGGACCCTTGGGGGCAAACTCATACTGTTTATTTAAGAAAAATCAAAGCATCCGGGAAATGTCATTTTACTGGCAAATTCATTTCTGTTTTCTAAATGTCACTTTTGCTGCAGTACACGATAGAGGTGCACCACTTCAGGAGCAGCTTTAAGGCATCCCTCAAGCATGTTATTTAAAGGAATTGTATACTTGTAATGTTGCCCTATTGTATGTATCTTTAAAGCTTTTTGCACTGGTACATGGTTTCCATGGCGGTGCCCAGCTACTCATGGCCTTTTTCCCCAAAAGCTTTAAAAAAAAAACTAAAGCAAAACCTTTTTTTTGGCTTTAGTCCTCTTTTGAGTCAAATGAGTACATTTTACTCTCCCAATAATTCTTCTTTAACAAACATCAGAAAAAAAAATAACAAGTTTTGGCTCCAATAGACATCAGTGGGGGTCAACCATTATGTTTCCTGGTTCGCAAATGTTTTCAATTGCAGCCTTGTGACCTGCTACAAAGTTACAGTGTAACACTCTAATCTTTAGGGGAGAACAGACCGAGGAAGTGACTGAGGAAGAAACTTCCTCCTGTCTGCAGCAGATTGATGACATCATCTCAACCTGATGTCACTTGACTGAAGCTCAAGGATGGCTTATTAGGGATGCACCGAAATTAAATTTTGAGATCAAAACCAAAAATAAAAAGATTGTCAGGTGGAAACTGAAAATGAAGGTTTTTTTTCAACTGATATTGCCCTTTTAAAATAGAAAAAGAAATTGAGGACACAGAATCCTCAATCTCCTTTTTTTTGCAGCCCCTGTTATGAATGAACAGGAAGCCTCTATACTGAGTGTTGCTGTCCATTCATACATTGTGGATATAGTATAAGTTACTGTGTCCACAATCATAAATAAACAGAAAGTGATCACTTCCCATTCATAACTGAGACATAGTAAGCACACTATGTCCAGTTATTTACAAACACTCAACGATCAGCCTAACGTTGAGTGTTTGTACACCGCACTCCATCCTGAATGGGCTGTCCCAGGAGGCAGGGCAAGCAGTGGGGAAGGAGAGCTCCGCCTCCTGTGGCAGATCACAGCGCTCTCCTCCAATCACTGCTCTCCATTCTGACACAGGAGCCGGGAGGCAGAGTCGGGAGGTTCGG
Organism: Nanorana parkeri; assembly: GCF_000935625.1. Classification (NCBI taxonomy): domain Eukaryota; kingdom Metazoa; phylum Chordata; class Amphibia; order Anura; family Dicroglossidae; genus Nanorana; species Nanorana parkeri. Next base: position 1,012,431 of record NW_017306435.1, on the reverse strand, counting down.
GAGGAGACCTCGGCCTTGTGTTAGATGACATCTGTCACTGCCCCGAACCGCTTTCCATCCTGATACAGGAGGCGGAGCCGGGAGGTGCGGGAATAGTGCTCCGCCTCCTGTAAGATGACAGCTGTCACCACTGCTCGGCCTCCTAAAAAGCTTCTCTTCTCCCTGCTGGGCGCAGGCCACTGTACACAGACCAGCGCCAAGCAGGGAGAGAGAAGCTAAGGATCATTTTAATTTTCCGTGCATTTTTGGCCGTCATGACACTTTTGGCAATGTTTCGGCAACTGAAATTTTGGTGCATCCCTACTTAAAATGATAAAATGTAGCGCTTTAAAAAAAAATAAAACTATCCTGTTGCTGTATATTGTGACATGTCAGGAAATAATTTATGTAGACTTGTAAAGTTATTAAAGGGTCCCTTTTAATAGAAAGGCAGCATTTTAGGTATTAGTGATTTTTTTGTCACTTTTTTCTTAACCAAAAAAATCTTTATTGAACAAAAAAAACTGTAGATTCTGTTACAGTTACAGAGTTTGCAATTACAAGCTTCAGCTAACACACGTGGGAAACAAATGGATAGCAGGCATAACGATCTGCTACACAGTTTCTTCTAGAACCAGTAAGTAAGAGAGACAACAAAAATAAAAATGCAAGTGAAGCAATGGGGGGGCTAAAAGAATGGTAGTTAAATCAATCATTGGTGAGTAATAATTGCAGCTATACTCTTACCCAAAAAAGTTGTATAGCAAAAATCTTCTTATTTTATATTTTAAAAAAGCTTATTAAACAACACAAAAAAATCGTACTGAATCATACATGGCAATGATACAAGATACAAGGATACAAGACCAGTTATAGTATATATATATAGTATATATACCTGTATATAGGAGAGAGAACAGAAGTGACTGGTCGTTAATACAGGAAGTGTCTGCACACGAGCAAGGTTTCACACTGGATTACTGCACAGATCTGGAAGAAATATACAAAGTGCACCATGATTCAAGCAAAAATACACGTGACTCTTTTATTTTGACAATGTTTGCTTATCCTGGAGTTCAGCTTTCATTCAGTGTTACCTCTCCTGCCCACCACCCAGATCCCCAATGAAGCTCCTCCAAAAAGACACTGAGTCAAAATTAACTTAATGTTCTTCCACATAGCTAGGTAGGTCCCCAAACACGTTTTGAACGCGTTAAGTGAACATATGTCAAAGTGCGTGCTTTGGTGTGCATTCACTTAACGCAAAAGTGTGAACAGTCTTAGGTACTGAGTACTGCATTGAGGCTGGACAGGGAGAGCATGCAGTATTAGGATTTTCATTGGTGCTGCAGCAGGGATAATTGCAGCAGGCAGCTGTGGGGATAGCGAGTTAGGCCTTAGAGCAGGGGTGCCCACAATTTTTGTGTTAAGATCTACTTTTCAAATGACGAGCTACATGAGATCTACCAACGAAAAAAAACCCTCCGTCGCTCTCTCTCCTGGCTGTCGCTCCTTGATCTCCTGGCTGTCTCTCCTCTCTCTCTCCTGGCTGTCTCTCCTCTCTCTCTCCTGGCTGTCTCTCCTCTCTCTCTCCTGGCTGTCTCTCCTCTCTCTCTCCTGGCTGTCTCTCCTCTCTCTCTCCTGGCTGTCTCTCCTCTCTCTCTCCTGGCTGTCTCTCCTCTCTCTCTCCTGGCTGTCTCTCCTCTCTCTCTCGGTCTCCTGGTTGTCATTTCTCATTTTCTCTACCAGCTGTCTCTCCTTGCTCTCTCCCCTGGCTGTCTCTCCCCGCTCTCTCTCTCCTGGCTCACCTTGCTGTACTTTGCAAACAGTGTAGTGCAACAGGCTGTGTGAACTAATATTCTTTGATGTAATACATAGCACTTCAAAAACCAGTATCCACCAGAAAGGTGTCAGGGAGCTTGGCCCAGCAGACTCAGGCTAATAGGTAATCATGTGCGCACAGCTAAATACATATACCAAAATGGGATAAAGGGGCCGCCATTCACACCCTTCGTGATCTACCAGTATCAGCTTTGAGAGCTACTGGTAGATCACGATCTGCCTAATGGGCACCCCTGCCTTAGAGGGTGACTACTACATCTATCATAGTATATAGGAACAGAGGCAGAAGGGGCAGGCTTAACCTGTATATGTGCAGTATTTTTTGGTCAAAAAACTGAATCGCATAGGCAGCCTACAGGCATAGACATAGGACAACAGTCTTAAGATATGTGCAATTTTATGTCGATTGTGGATTCATCTAAGAAAATTATGTAAGTTTCAGTATGTGGTCCTTGTCACAGAATAAAGCAGTAAAAAGCATTGGTCTGTGGAACTAGAATTATTTTTTTTTGTTGTTCATTTTTTGTTACACTACATGTGGCTATGTGTCTGCTTAAGATGCTAATTTCTAAAACATTTCACAAAATGAACAAGTTTCTTAAAAGAAAAAAGTTATTTGTGCCCATTCAACAAACTTTCTTTAAAATCTTTATTTCATTGAGGAATCGGCCACAAGTCTACTGAGCAATATCTCATATCTATGGGCAGCCTTAGTGTAAATAAGACTATTTGGAATGTATTTAGTAAACTAGTGGTTCTCAAACCGCAGTCCTCAGGGATTTAGATTTCCCGTTTTAAATAAATTTGAATAATCCCTAAATCCGGAACTACTAATTGGCCTTAAGTAGTGGCCTGAGAAGCACTAGGGAAAGTACATGAAATCACCAATGTCAAATGAAACAGGGACATCGACTGTGAACATCTCTGCTAAATCCAGTATAATTAGTATTGGCAGACTGTGTACTTTACATAACGCTTATCACAGGCTATAGTCTCTTCAGAAATGGGTCGGGTCATTTAAGATTTGTTATTCCCACATTAAGGCCCGAATTACAGGCAAAAATTCAACACAGTTTACAGATGAAAGACCATAAATTGCCTAATATTGCTTACAAAGTCCAGCAATAAACCGCCCAGACCTTCTCCCTACTGACTTGTATCAAAGTCATTAGATGATTGCCTGTTGCTATAAAGGTTTGGTTGATTGGTTTTGGGTATCCATGACCAATTTCAGGGAACTTTTTGTGGAACATCTCATACAACTAAAAATAATGGAATAAATATTTGTGTGGGTTGGGCCTACAAGTATGAGGGCTTCTGACCTTTTTCTGTGGTAGCCCACATTCCCTTTATCAACAACATAAGGGCTCTGAGACAATTTTCTTATAATTGTGTTCATATTTTAAGGATGACTCTGTCTCTACACAATTTAATATAAAACACATTCCCCCTTTCCTCCTCACTCTTTCTTCATCTCTCTTACTCTCTCCATCTTCCCTTTCTTACCTTGGCCTGTCAGACCCCTGCTGCTCCCTCTCTAGCACATCTTCAACCCTAGTCCCTCTGCTGTCCGTATAGGGGTTATATTAAACTTGCTCTGTTTATACACAGTACCATATGTACTTGGACTGTGAAGTGGACTGATACATATGTAAGGTTCTGACATGAAGAGGAAACCCCACGCAGTGCAGTGGGTTGTGCCGCGTTTTGTGCTGCGTTTTTAATGCGTTCCGGACCATTTTGGGTTAAAAAAATAAAAATGTTTAGTATAAAATGGGCTTTCAGTGCGTTCCAGGGCGTTTTCATGCGTTTTTTATGCGTTTGCATGCGTTCCAGAGCAGGTAAAATATGGCTTGCTGCAGTTTTTCTACATGCTCTGGAACTGAACGCTGCGGTGTGAACTGGAGCCCAAAATAACATTGGAATACATTGGACGCAGTTTGGATCCGGTCTGTAACTGCTCTGCTCCTGGAACGCGCTTGGTGTGAACAAGGCCTTAGGGCCCACCTCTCTGCTGTGCAATAACATGCATTATTTCAAATGCCAAGGTATGTTCCGTTAAGACAGCCAATTGCAAACGAATGGGCTGCCAACGCATACTATCATGGTAAAAACTGTACATGACCCTTTGGTTTTAATGCATGGCACTGCAATCCACTACCGTGTGTTGTGGTGCGCTACAATGCAAGTGCACTGCCTTAGTGTATTGGCATGCCAAATGAAGGGCACCGCAAAGAATGCATGTTACATGCGATACAGCAAGTTACCATAACACTGAAGTATAAATGAGCCCTTTTTTTCATGCATAAAAGATACTTTAGCTCTACTAAGATCTAACGATACAAGCCTTTAAAATGGAAAATGAGGCATGGTGAAAGAATGCCTTTAAGGCCATAATTCAGTGTAAAAAAACTACTTTACATATGGGATCATCATTCACAGTAGTCAAATTTTAATGAAGCCTGGATAAATCTTTACAAATAAAATTAGACATGTGGGTACATTATCTCATCACTTAACACTTACAACATTTATGAAATGAAAATGAATGTTTAAATGAAGTTTATTCTGCTGCTAGAGGTTTCCCTTGCTCCACCTTCACTTATAGGTTGCCACATCATGACTATTCCATTGTCAATTACTGAAAGCCCCTAAACACATCCAATAAATAAGCGAATTGGAAGTAGAGACTTTTTTTTTTTTAATTACACCATGAACTGATTTCTTAAAAGATAGTCTACAGCCAGGGTTCATAAAAGTAAGCTTTCAGCAGTTTCTCAGTGCTCTTTAACTTGATGTAAAGCTGCATACAAGCTGAACGAATGAACTTTGTTTAATTTAGAAGTAAGAATCTAATTTTCTTTTAGGATTTAATTTGCATTCCTTAAGCTACTCAAGTCTTCCTGAATTCTGTGTGTATTATCAGCCTATTTTTGGCTGGAAAGAAGACCCTAATTAGGGCTATGCAATAGTTGATTAGAAACCTCGTAATTTAACCTGAAAAATCAAATGCTACTTTTTACTCTCTGGGGTTGATTTACTAAAGGCAAATGGGCTGTTCACTTTTCAAGGGAACTTTCCCTTAGCTTAGTGAATGTGGTAAAAAATAAAATTGTAAAGAATATCCAATTGCAAGAAAGGAAAATAAAAAAATAAACAGTATTTTTCCTTGCTCATGATTGGATGATGGAAGACAACACAGCTTCAAGTAATTCACTAAGCTAAGGGGAAACCTCTCTTGCAATGTGAAAATTCCCTTGCAAAGGGAACAGCCTTTAGTAAATCATCCCCTCTGTGTCCACACACTATACTGCTTTTGCAGATAGATGTGATACATGGGGATGTCTACAGACTAAAGTTTGATGGCAAAATCTGCTTTATTTTCAAAAACAATTCTTAAATGAGGTGACAGATGGCAGAGCTGGACAAGAACAATCATTGATATCCACCCTTCTATGGGTGGGAGATTGCTAGCCCTGAACTGATTACCTATTCAATCTTTTTAGATGTCTACATCTTAGAGATGGCAGCGAAGACCAGTCTCATAGAACGTGTACATCATGAGACAGAAATGTATCCCCTAGACTAGTGTTTCTTAACCTTCTTTCAGTCATGACACCCTATAAGGCCTCATAATAATTTCACATTCATCAGGAGGGTTTAAGTTGCACAGTGGTTCACGTATTCAGAACACATCCAGCATACATTATGCTCCGTGTACCAATAATGAGTCTGCTTTAAAATGGTAACAATATAAAGCCTTGTCTAATTTAAGGAACCTTGCAGCCAGCTGTACATGCATAGCAGCACTAAATATAGCATGACCTAATATCATTCCATTACAGGAGCCATAGAGGCAGCTTTTCCCACCCTTACACAACTAGAACAAGCATTATGGAGCATTAACGGAGAAGAGCAGAGGAGGGGCAACCAAGGACGTCATTGGCTGCTAGTAGAGGTGCATGGAAATGGAATTTTGAGACCGAAACGGAAATCGAAAATTAAATTGTGTCAGTCCCGAAAACGAAAAATATATATTTTTCTAACCTTTTTTAAAAAGAAAATTAATATTTAATTTTTATTTATATTTTTTTTTTCTTTACTGTTGGGGGCTCTGGGGAAATATTGGGGGTCTAAACAGACCCCTGATATTTCCCTTTTTGAAATAGAAAAAGAGATTGAGTCCTAAATCTCCTTTTCTGCAGCCCCTGTTAAGAATGAACAGGAAGCCTCTATACTGAGTGCTCCTGTCCATTCAAAACTGTGGAAATAGTTTGAGTTACTATGTCCACAACCATGAATGAACAAGAAGTGATGTAGAGCATTTCCTGCTCATTCATAATTGGGGGACACAGTAAACATTCTATGTCCTCAATTATTTACAAGCACTCAGCGATCAGCTGATCATTGAGTGCTTGTAACCGCTCTACATCTTGACTCCTTCAGCTGTCACATGAGGCTGAGCGGGCAGTGCGGGGAGGAGAACTCAGCCTCCAGGGACACTGCTGACAGCTGACTTCTTCCCCGCACTGCCAGCTCGGCCTCCTGTGACAGCTGATTCCTTCCCACACTGTTCCCCATCCTGATTTGTTGTCACAGGATGCCGAGCAGGGGGTGTGGGAGGAGAGCTTGGCCTCCTGTGACACTCTCACAGCGCTCTCCCCCCCACCCCGCTCAGCCTTCTGACAGTTTCTCTCCACCCAGTTTCTTTCCACCCCTGCTTTGTGTCAGAGGGGACATATAGCAGCACCCAACGGGGAGAAAAGAAACTAGGGATGTAACGCAATTTCAGCTGAATAATTGTACTTTTGGCATTTTGCCTAAAGTACCATTTTTGGCCGATATGTTTCGATGGCCAAAATGTCAGTGCATCCATAGTTACTAGGACGCTGGCGGCTGGCCCGCACAATGTTCTTGGTTGTTATGCTGCAAAATAACAAGTAGTGACCATGGAAAAAGTCACCCTTAACCCACTTGCTGGTGTGTTGACCTGAACCCAGGCAGGACCCCAGGTTGCCGCAGTGCTCTAGTTGCGAAAGGCTGTCCTAGACAAATGGTAATACTCTTTGGCCCTATAGATTTCAGTTTACCAAGTAAGCTTTAGCAAAAATAAGTCAAGAAGCAAAAATGTATAGTGATCCAAACCAGCCAATCAGCTTTTTTTTAAAAATATTTTCTTCATTCTAGTGAAACTGCTATGAATTAATATTCATATAATTTGGTCTTTACGCAGCGTTATTATGTTATGCCGAAAATACACTAGACACAGATTGAAAGATTATATTCTTCAACTGTTTTCTGCCACTGAGTCAAATATTGTGAATTATTTAGTAACAATGCTCAACATATACAATTTAAGGCTTTTATTACCAGCCAATGAGACATCTTTAGGCGTGCTTAAATAACAATGCTGAACTAAAAGCCAATATGTAAAATGCCGTAACTCATGACAACCACTGATTCCAATCATAGCAACCAATCAAATTATACATTTTAGCACTTTAGAGTGTAAGATTACTATTGATTGGTTGCTATGGTTTCTGCACATTGGTTCTATCATATTAGCTGGCAACTGTGCTTTCACATTATTAAAACTATTCCAAATATCTAATTTTAGATGACAGTGTTAGTTCATTTTGAGTGGTTAAAACAAAAATACAACTTTTGTATCCAAAGCAGCCTTACGATCTTTATGCAACACTTTTTAACACACAAATTACTAATAGTAACTTTTGCATACACAGAAAAAATAAGTGACAGATGTGATTAATAATTAATTTTCTTTTTAATTATTTTAATTATTGAGCCCACAAGAGCTTATTCAAACCACTGTGTATTTCCATAATGCTCCCATATGATTTGGCCTCATGGGAACCACATGTAAAATACTGTCCATTGGTATCGAAAGTACCATTCATACCACAGCACTGTGCTGGAGTATTAAAATGCTGCAGCAGATACTGACAGTAGGCATCCTCAGTGGGACACATTTCCACTGTTCTTTGAGGTCATGGGCAGATTAGATTTCTTCTATTGTACAGTGAAATAATCCTAAAAATATACCCATGAGCCCAATGGCACATGCACATGATATCTACTCTGAACTCACATGCCCGAGGACCCATGGAGCACCAGCATGATTTATTAGGAGCCATCTCTAATGACAACTAGACAAAAACTCAAAAGTTACGCGCCAGCTGCATTTTTTAGGGAACATTGGCTATCTGGCTCCTGAGATTTGACCAGCCCTGGTATACCTTGACTACTATTGTTCTTCATTATGTTATATGGATTGATTACTGCTGTCTTTTTTTACTGTTTCTTCTCTATGTCTTTGCATGGAAAACTTAATGAAAAGCTTGTAATCAAAATAACCATAAAACATTCAATAATCTATTTTATGAGGATCCCATTAGATAGACTAAAGCTGACCATACAAAGCTACTCATACTGTAAGGACCCATTCACACTAACCGATTCACTGAAATGACGCGCAGCATAGAAGACAATTGTTTTCTATGTGTCCTAGCAGTGACCTGCGCTGATCCAGTGCAGCATAGTGCAAGTCACCATACTCTGTCTGAACAGGCCCTAGTAGATCATGATCCAAAACAAAGATAATCCATATTGAAAAATAAGCTATTTATGTGTTGACTGTATAAGGTCTTGTTCACACCGAAAGCGTGTGCATTCCAGAGCGTTAGCTGCTGAGAAACTTCCATCCGCGTTTTGGGGCGGGAGGGGGCGTGGCGGTGCATTGAGTTCCATGGCACCGCTTTCGCGCCCCCCTGCCCGCAGTGTGATCGGACGCAGGGCAAAACTTTGCCAGCGTTCCGTTCTACTGCAAACGCAAAAAAATAGAGCAAGCCCTATTTTTTGCGTTTGCAGTGGAATGCAAATGCTTTCGGTGTGAACAAGCCCTTAAGGAACATAGACTTCATAACTTTCCAACCAATGTTTCAGAATTTCAGTACTAAATGTCTGTCTGCATATGGCTAGTATTCCATAACTACTAATTAAATTACTAAACTTAAAGGACAACTATGAGGTGAGTGAAAATCACTTAGGATCATAGTTCACACGTTGGCTCAATAGATCGGGAAGTGAGCGAACGCATACCATCACTCGCTCACTTCTCGATCATCTCCCTGAAGAGAGCAGTGACTGCCCGTGACCCTTAAGAGTACTATGGGTAAAAACACTTACCCCATTGTTCTCTTTTAATGCAAAATATTAAAAGGGTAAAACAGGTAAAGCTGAATTCCGGGAGAAACAAATATTGCCTAAATATAAGAGTCATGTGTATTATTAGTTTCATCTTGGTGAGCTTTGTGTATTTCTTCCTGATCTGTACAGTAATCCAGTGTGAAACCATCCCCCTGTAATAAAGACCAGTCATTGCTGCTCTCTCTCCTTGTGCAGGGTGACTGGTCTTGTATCTGCCCCCTCCTGTGGTTTTCTGCAGGCAGCCTGTAGTGGGTGGAGATTCTGGGTCCCTGTCACAGCTATGGTTTCTGCACAGGCTATGTGCAGCATAGTGATGATGTTACTCTGACGTTTATAAGGTAAAGTTGTGCTTTTAAAGCAGAACTCTGGGCACAGATTTTTATTAACATTTGCAGTGGGGCTACCCACTAGGTTAAAAAAAAGGTTATGCTCACGTGATTCTGGCAGCCGACCGGCTCTTAGACAGGTCTTTGGAGCCTCTCTCCCCCTGCAGCAGTATAAGGGCATCATGTTCTATACACTGTGAATTTGATATGGGGACGCCGAGGGACAAACCATTGCTGCAGCGGAGTAGAGAGGCTGGAGGGAGCGCTGCAACAGCTCCGAGGTTTAGGTGAGTATAGTTTTATGGTTTTTTTTTAACCTAGACGAAAACAAGCTGTTAACCCTTGTAGTGCAGTAGAAGCTCGACAGAACTCAGGGCACAAAATTTAAGAAAATTTGTGCCCTGAGTTCTGCTTTAAAGGCATTTTTTGCTCACAAAGTGGATTTTAAACCTTTGTGGCTATTCAGAAATATATTTAAAGATTTTTTTTTGCCTGCAGTTGAGCTTAAAGAGACGTTACGTAGTACTGGAGCTTTAGCAGCATATGTACACAGGCTAGGTCACAATGACAGTACAATGCAAGATATAGTTGTATCAACTGTCCAGTTCTCAAATCCCATACTGCATCCATCACTGTAAACAAATGCCCTGATAGCAGTAACTGCCACAGGTAAAGGTTTCCCATAAAGCACAGGAACTTCTTCCTCTTTGCTGCCATCTTGCTGAGCATGCAGGAATGTTTAAAGAGCAGAAGCATAGAGGTAGCCACCTTCATAAAAGCAAGGAAGGCCAACAGAAGCATATTTCCAAGTCAAAGTACGTTAATAGACAAGTACCAATGGCTATGAATGCAAACAGGGACAAAGACAAACAACAACCAACTAAGCAATACATTTTGTTCATCACTACTGACTCCACTTTACAGACACTATATTATTATTATTTTTACAGATACTACTAGAGTAAGCAAACTTGATCAAACATAGAAACGCTATAGAATTATTTAATAGAGAACAGTAATTGAGAATCTTGTTCATACTGGTGTCAATCACTTGCCCAGTTTTGATATGAAAAATGACAGTGTAAATCAAATTGATTTTCTCCTGTTGTTCTCTCATTAAAAATAAAAAAAAAAAGATTAGTTAAACAGTAAATAAACTGACAGTAACATTGGGATAGGCAAAAAAAAATGAGATGGAGGTAACATGCTAATGGCTGTAAAGTCTCCTGGAGTCTTGTAGATAAATTATGAATTGGGTAGAAAGACTTCAAAGAAGTAAAAAGAGAAAGTGCTGAAAGTGGGTTGAGGGCAAAGAAGAGAAAATGGGATAGAAGGTGAACGAATGAACCAGTAATTATTAAGAAGAGAGCCAGTGAATTGGTAAAAAAGGACAGAGAGATAAGGAGATCATGAATGACAGAAAGAATAACGAAAGAAAGACAGGTAGAGAAATAAACTGGCAGAGGGCAAAAGGCAGAGGGATAGACAGGCGCAGAGATGGGATTAGAAAACACACAGCCTGTAGATTGTGGGAGACTGGCAAAGTAATGAGATGAGACTGCACAAGTGCCTGCTTTTCAGCAGGATTACCGTGTAATTGTAATGCAATTTTTTTGTAGAGGGCCTAAATTATATATATAACATTTAACTGGAACAGAATGCCAGTTCAATTTACATCCTAAGTAGAGTTACTTAAAAAACAAGTGCACCAACACTGAGTGTAAATCAGGGCAGCATGTTAGGTGGATGGGAGGTGGAGGCTTCTGGTCCTAGGACAACAGTGAGGGCCTACATCCAACATGGACACTGCAAAGTGCTCTCTATCTTGTCAAAACATACAGAAAAATAGGCAAAATATAGGGCTAAGGAAAAAAAGAAGAAACTGAAAAAAACAGAGCAACAGAACAAGAAATCTGCATGACAGATAACTCTAGTTTAAAAAATGCAACACATAGCACTGTAAAGAGAAAAAAAGGACCAGCTCAGAAACAAAAAACGTGCGTGTATAAAAAAAGTGAACAGTTCACGCACAGCAAATAAAAGAAACACATCAAGGCATTATTTTGCACCAGGCCATTCAAAGATGGCTGCCACCATAATCTTTGTGGTAAAACATTAAACCCTTGCTGCTGCAGCTGGATATTTGGCTTCAACTTTGTTGCATTTTACATGTATCCTGGAAAAAAGGATAGGGGATATACGCAACATTTGTTACCCAGTACAAACCTAGCATATAGTCTTCCTAAATTCACAGCACTGGCTCACAAAACACTAATTGTATTGTATGTAAACACAATGACTTCAAGTACCCATGCATTGTTTTGTAGTGTGTAACAAAGATAACGGTTGATGAAATAAATCTAAATATTGAGACATAGAGGGCTGCTGAAGTGTAGACATCACAGTGTTAACATAGTGGCTTGGGAGGCAGTTGCGCACAGCAGCACAATGATATATGAGCCATTGATGGTAAAATGTGCACACATGTACACATTAGGTGGTATGCTCTCTAAGGTCCCAACTGCCAAGTCTGCACACATACCCCACACCCTTTTCATTTCAAACCCCTGTGCAAACAATCTTTGAAACACCAATAATCCTATCAGTGACACCTACAAATAAAAGAAAATCAATTGACGGCCATCACCAGGTAACGTACAAGGACTGCATGCTGTGAGTAGTTGCATAAGCATAAATAAAGGGAAATGCTGATGGTTTGATGTAGACACAAGCAGGCCATGTCAGAAGTGTCAAGTACAAGGCTGAGAGTGACACCATTGAAGAGTAGGACGCTTGCAGCCATAGATACAGACATAGCCACTCACCTTCTATCATGTATTCATCAGATGGGACTCTTTATCTCCTCTCTCTTAGGACAGGGTGTAGATGTCATTAGTATGCATGCACTAGGAGGATGATCTTCACCTATTTCTCTGTGAAGTGATGCCGCCGGCGGACAGGATGCAGAGTGTCACTTGTGTGTCGCCTGAGTACGGAGTGACAATCTAGGACTGGCATCGCTTGTCCCTGCACAGCCCATGGCACAGTCACCCCCAGATCCCTTCCTTGTAGAGGGCAGAGTATCCCCGGATGATGGAGGAGGATGAGGGTCCAGCTGTCACAACTCAGATGTCTGAGCCCCTATTAGGGGCACACGCAGCTCTCCTCTCCACCGTCATCCCCGAAATCCAAAATCCTTATTTCCAAGCAGGTGGAAGGCAATGGCAGGCGGGGGAGGAGTGGATGCAAGCTAAGCAGGACTTGTAATCACATGGATCGTCCCAGAATCCTGACGATGCTGCACAACTCCCTCCTTCTTCACCCCCGATTCTTGCTTTTTTTTTGGGGGGGGGGGGGGATTCCCCCTCTAAGGATGGCTCTGTCCTTGTCCTTGCAAAGCAAAGCTGTGCTGATTCAGTGTGTCTCCTCTGGCTTCCTCCTGCTCTGCCTCTCTATCTTTTCCTCTATCTAGCAGACTGGTCCAGCTGCCCCTCCCAGCAACTGCTGACTGCAGAGATGTTGTGTTTCATCACCGTGTGCATTCTAGGCTCTGTAGTTCTGAGCTGTCATCTTCAATGCATCCTAAGCTCATTGGCTTTTTATTTTTCTATAGCACACAGCTTTTTTTTTTTTTTGCACGATGTAGTTCCTAATCTTTTATTTGCAATGCATTCTGGTCAACGCTTTCTTGACCTCAGAACCAATTGCAATGCATTCTGGGCTCAGTGCTGCTCTGGTTCTGCTTTTGGTAATGTATTCCCAGTTCAGAGGTCGAGCCGGGCTTTTCTATGCTGATCCCACTTCGCGGTTTAGTGTAGGATATTATTTCATGTGGAACAATGCAATGGGTTTTGTTTTTTCAGCGATGGATTTGTAGAAGTGGTGGATGATTCCTTTACATCCAGCACTTACATTTACAGTAGTAACCATACTGCATCTGGCTTCCTACAATGTAGGTTTTGTTATGTGGTCAATGAAAATAAAGGGCCTTCATGAATAGTAATTATGCATGCATTAACCCTAGACGTAACTTGGCTGCAACTCTGGATTTATGTTCCAATCCTGATGCATTCCTCTTAAGCAACACATTCTGGCCTTTTCTGTATTGATCTTCCTCCGGTTGTAGGATGTCAAAGTATTTTGAATTATTGTTGGCCAATCCAATATCTCTGTGCATTGAAAATGTCAATCAAAGGCATTAGTGCGTTTTTATAAGAAATGCAGCAGTTTCAATGGTGTGCAGCATCAGACCTGGAAGCTCCTAATTTCACATTCAGCATTGATTTCTGAATTGCTAATATTATCCTTAGTTCTTCATTTACATTAGCTCTTTTACGAGTGTTGATCATATTAGCTATGCTTAGCAATAATAAAAGCCCTGATTATAAACGATCAGAATTAAAGAGGCGCTATAAATGAAAATATTTATTATTCCTGTTCAAAAACAGAATCAATAAAATAAATCTACCCATTTTATTATCTGATTAAATGACTTTGCTTGAAATGGAATTAGCACCAAATTAGGTCATCATGATTTGTTGGTGAATTGAGTAGTATATGGTACAAATAGAAACCTACACATATTTTAGCATACCATGGTGGTTTCAACCATAATTACACATAATTAAAACATACAGCATCACACACTATGAATGGGAAATACACAACATTCTGATTAAGTAAAATATAAACAGGTGTATAAATACATAAACTGTCAAATGGCAGTTCGCAGTACACTTGCTATGTACAGCTGCTCAGTTTAATGAGTCTTAATATGCAAAAGTGAGACTTGGTAACCCGTACACCAGGTTATCATTATCAGTCTAGTAGCTCTTAGGGTCCCATTTGTAAAGCCTTGCTGCACTGCTGCAGCCATAGAGATGCTTTAGAGGAAAAAAAAAAAAGCCCAATTCTTATGAAGGAATGGTGAAAGAAAAGTGGGTGAGAAGAGCCTGGTCATGTCACCTATCAAAGTCACGTGGCTGCTGACCTTTCCACCAATCACAAAGTGCTCTCGGCAGTGTTATGCGAGCTCCACACCAAAGCCTACATTTTATGAATGAGCCATAAAATGCAGGTGCAGTGTGGAGAGTTGCAAGTGTAGAGTAGATATCAGTATCTGCTCTCCATTATCAGTTGGCCTGCTTTGTAAGGGATCAGTTGATAGTATTGATCCTGTTTTTTTATCATCAGTCAGGTCATCTAATAAGTGTGTTCACTGAGTAATAATTGCATTTAGGAAGAACAATGCTAGTGCTGTCTGCTTACACAAACTAAGTCCTCTGACCTGGTGTGCAAGGTTATAAGGAATATTGCTGTAGGTGTGTATAATGCTTTCATAATGAAAAAAAGCACCAGACCCATGCAGAATTATATCTGAAGAGCATTTGTGGGATACCTAGGATTTATAGGAAGAAGCACACACTTTATCTAGCCTTGACCTATCCATGGGCAAACACAGATGTAGTTCTTCATTTCTTCAATGAATGTCATGCCTCAGTTAAACCTTTGCCTGGTTACAACAGTATTTCCTCCAAGGCAGCTGGTAAATGCCATTAGCTGAGGGCTGAGAATATAATTGCTGTTACCAATTAGTCCTAGTATACTGGTAGTATTGAAAACACAGTACAGTGACCCAGGTGAGTCTACAAAACCCTAATACATTTTTAGTGACTGTGCTTAAACACTCCACATATACAAGTGTTGCATTTTTTTCATTCTAATGAAGAGCTCTCTATTAATTTATTTTTTTAATAATGAGTACAGAAGTGTAATCATTGTGGCATGACCTTTAAGAGACTTTAGTCTGATGTGGCTGACATTTTACTTTGTGTAGCATGGATCATTTGCGGAGTTCTCTGAATATTCCGGTTAATTCATACACAAGCAGATTAGTATGCTGTGCTCTGGGGACAGTGCATGTCAGTTATTGCCCAAGTGGTGCTGATTGCTTTGGTTTGTGATGTCACACGTCTTCTGCATGAGTTAGCAGTATGACACCATCAGCCTGTCTACAACAGAACCAACTACGCTTTGTTAGTACATGGACCTCAAACAATTCAATGCAAATTGGCAACCTGTAGGCTCCAACTGTGATACTCAGTCACCTCATTTCTGGCTATGTATCCCTCAGGCTTTCGGCTCCATCCTCCTCCAAGTTGAATGATGCCAAACATAACTCTACTTCTTGTAAGCCCAAGCTGTCATGGACATACCCATCATCATGCTGGCCTGGGTTCACAGTACTCCTGGACAGCACAACACACACATGTTGTCATCTATACACTATTCTGTCCAGGAGCGAGGACCATCCACCTCCACAGACATAGGGGAACAGTAGGGGCTGGTGATGTCACAGACAAAGCACTAATGGTGCTAAAGCCCAACCATAGATATTCTTTCTTATTAGTAGATAGAGGGATACTAGATAGTAGATAATTACTTTCTCTCTGTCTTCCAGACTGCAACAGAAGCCAGAAAGAAGTTCTAACCCTTCCCCACTCGACCTAAAAGAAACGATTTTGAATTGCCATGTCCCCTTTGAGATCTTCCATAACTTTCTGTTCCGGCACCTGGGAAGAAAGAGATGGGAATAGTCCCTACTACACCTTTAATCCTCTGCTCATGGCTGTCCCTATAATGAGGCTGCCTGAGGCTCTTACCTCAGGCTGCATCTCTTTGGGTCACATGTGGGGGGGGGGGGGTAGGCAGAGGGGCATGGCCACTCTGCTGCACAATGTTTGCAGTGTGCCTGCCGTCCCCTTTCTGGCCAGCACCTCCCAGGCTGCTAAGAGCTGGGCTGGGAGATGTGTAAAAAAAGGTTGCTCTGAGGATGCTCTTACCAACATCTCGCTAAGCACCTGGCAACCAGTGACATCACTGTTTGCCAGGGGCTGAGCAGGACCGGCCAGGGTCCTGCCCAGGTCCTGGCAACCAGTGACGGAGGTGAACTGGATGGAATGCCCCCCACCACCAATAGCCCCCCTCCCCCGCGCTTCCAGCGAACCCCCCTGCCTCAGGCAGCGAATATGCTAGGGACGCCCCTGTCTGTGCCCCTATGCCCTGTACCTATAAACATTAGCATACAGTTAGAGTTAGGTGGTCGACGAGGCTGATTTGTGGTACATAAATAATAAAGAACGGCATTATCACTTTATATAGCGCCTGTCAATCTGTTTTTTTTAATGTCATTGGCCCATATATCAACAATCAATTAAAAGTGGAACATTTTTCAGTTGTGGGTAAAGTAAGTCAGAACATGAGCCTCCTTGGGTGTTTACTGCTATCTGTGAACCTGCTGGATGAATTCACAATATTCCAATCCTATTGTGATAGCAAGTGATCTGCTGTTGTTTGAAAGTGAATTACATTCTCCATATTTTCTTATTAAAAAAATACTAGGCATTCCTCCCAACTTTTTTGAGATGAAGAAAATGAACATATTTAAGCACAAAGCATGTTAGCAAAGGACATCCCCACACCCCCAATTACATGGACCTTGAAGAATTAATAAGCAAAAGTTACTAGTTAAACCCAAGTACTTGATTTATGACATTGTTACCTTCATGCTGGGTTTTTAAAATAAATGCAATAATTTGGAGGTTGGATGAATGGCTTAATGTATTCTAACATTTTTGTGTGTAAACCTCCAAAAAGAAGTCAAGTTGAGGAGGAAAGAGGAACAAATACGTTTGATTCCAACAGAGGGACAGTACCTCCCAAAGAGGGATAGTTAAGAGCAATGTACTAAGGGGCTGATGACATCAACATTATGGTGTGAGGGACTCCCTCTGTAGACAATTTGCAAAGCATGCAGGAACCAAATCTACATTGCTCTATCCAAAGCCAAGCAAAATATTTCAGTTAGCGCTCCACTTTAAGGATCTTTTTAAGAGTGGTAATAGTCATAAACATGGCTGCTCTTCAGAGAAATGAAGCTGTGCTGATCCTCAATGACTATTTAAATCTGCAATCTTTCCTATAATCCCTATTCCTGGTTATTGTATGGATATAACTGGTTCTGCCATTCCATGCATCATGGTGCACTGTCATCCACCACCACCACTAGGCCACATGCAGCGAGCCCTGTACCATTTCATCTCTTTTCTGCGTCTGGAATAGGGAGATCATTGTTATCGGTTTTTTTCAGTACAAACAGCATAAGGGTTCACATCTGAAATGTTCTTTTACTAATATATAGAATAACACTTCCAAGACTATAAAGTACTTCATTGATTTTCTCATCCAAGTGGTCAGGACGTGCTACAAAAGGGTCAAAGCATGATGGCCCTGTAGCTTCGGGTCTGGTTTCATCTGAGACTTCTGCAACCCATTTCACTTTCTTACTGCTGCAATCTGAATCTTCTCTAATCAATTTACATTATTTTTCCTATGCACTCCTCTGTTTACAAGGAATAATTGTCACAGGCTTTTACCAACTGATGCAAACATGCATCTAAGCAACCAAACAAATATTACATTTTCTTTAATTATTCTGCTTGAATTTGAATAATTAATGTTAATTGGTTAGTTGCAACTATTTCCCAATCCTTTGTCTACTATACTGACTCCATAATACAGCTAGATTTTTGACATTTTCTGTTTTCAAAGTCACAATGTATTTTTAGGCTGTTATATATATACCATAGAAGAACAGAAGCTTTGTAGAGCTTTGGATGTGGTAAAGTTCCCACCCCTAGGTCAACCTCTTGCCTGGCAGTCAGACCTTGTAAACTAGTCTCAGCTGTCCATATCCCTTTTCAGCTGCGGCTTTCTCTCTCAATCTCTGCTGTGAAAGCCTGCTGCTGGGTGAAAAGGTTGAGTGACGACAGAACACTAAGGGGGTTATTCACAAAGTTGCCGACTTAGCCAAGTGAATAACCGAGTCGAAGTGAATTGAGCCGAACGTCATTCGGCTATTCACTTCAGCTCAGTATGACTGATTTCAGCTGTACATCGATAAAATCAGGCATACATCGGTTCGCTTCGGTCAGCCGAAGTGCAGAAGCCGTTCGACTCGGCCGATCCAGCATGTGGGGTCCCCCTCCCAAACAATACCAGACCCATTAGGTCTGGTAGGAATGTTAGGAGGGACCCCAATTAAAAAAATAAAAATATGTGGGGTTCCCCCTTAAAGTCACATCAGGCCTTTAAAGTCTGGTAGGAATTTTAAGGAGGAACCCCACCCTTAGAAATGGGGGGGGGGGGGAGAAAAAGCAAAGGGTCCCCCCCAAA
>NW_017306435.1:992386-993681 GCF_000935625.1 Nanorana parkeri | reverse complement strand
ATACCAGACACTTTAGGTCTAGTAGGATTTTTAAGGGGGACCTCAAAGCCAAATTATAAAAAGCATAGGGTCCCCCCTAAAATTCGCCACCAGACCCCCCTGGAAAAGCACATTGTCCCCATGCCGATGGGGACAGGGGCCTCTTCCCCACAAGCCCTTGGGCGTTGGTTGTGGGGGTGCGGGCAAAGGGGCACCCAGATGCGGCCCCCCCTTGTGTATGACTGAGGGGTACCCCTACCCATTCACTTAAGAGTTAAATAAAATTTTAAAAAATAGGCCAGACTTTTAGAAAAAATCCTATTTGAAAAAAAAAAACACAACAAAGGCTTTTGATAAGTCCTTTATTGTTAAAAAAAAAAACACAAAAAAAACAAAAATGTATCCACCGACGTAATCCAGGGTCAATCACAACGTCCAGCGTTAGCCACGCCGCAACTAAATAAAAAAATAAAAACAATACATACATTTTGTTTTTTAAAAACCCGCCGCCTGCCGACTTGTTTGTACATGACAAACTCCCACCGCAGAATTACATTCTAACAGATGCCGGCAAATATAAACAATGAGGAGCTGTGTACATTTGGTGGGCAACTGACAGTTTGTACATGTGAATAGCCGGTACAGCAGCCCTTCGGCTGAGAACACCATACCTACTGTGAGGCATGGGGGTGGCAACATCATGCTTTGGGGCTGTTTCTCTGCAAAGGGACCAGGACGACTGATCCGTGTACAGGACAGAATGAATGGGGCCATGTATCGTGAGATTTTGAGTGCAAACCTCCTTCCATCAGCAAGGGCATTGAAGATGAAACGTGGCTGGGTCTTTCAACATGACAATGATCCCAAACATACCGCCCGGGCAACGAAGGAGTGGCCCACAGTTGATTTGTTCACACCAAGCTTCTTGCCTATTGCAGATTCAGTCTTCCCAGCCTGGTGCAGGTCTACAATTTTGTTTCTGGTGTCCTTCGACAGCTCTTTGGTCTTCACCATAGTGGATTTTGGAGTGTGACTGTTTGAGGTTGTGGACAGGTGTCTTTTATACTGATAACAAGTTCAAACAGGTGCCATTGATACAGGTAATGAGTGCAGGACAGAGGAGCCTCTTAAAGAAGAAGGTACAGGTCTGTGAGAGCCAGAACTCTTGCTTGTTTGTAGGTGACCAAATACTTATTTTCCACCATAATTTGCAAATAAATTAGTTCCAAATCAGCCAATGTGATTTGTCTGGATTTGTTTTCTCATTTTGTCTCTCATAGTTGAGGTCTACCTATGATGCCAATTACAGGCCTCTC
>NW_017306435.1:987411-992208 GCF_000935625.1 Nanorana parkeri | reverse complement strand
CCCACAGTTGATTTGTTCACACCAAGCTTCTTGCCTATTGCAGATTCAGTCTTCCCAGCCTGGTGCAGGTCTACAATTTTGTTTCTGGTGTCCTTCGACAGCTCTTTGGTCTTCACCATAGTGGATTTTGGAGTGTGACTGTTTGAGGTTGTGGACAGGTGTCTTTTATACTGATAACAAGTTCAAACAGGTGCCATTGATACAGGTAATGAGTGCAGGACAGAGGAGCCTCTTAAAGAACAAGGTACAGGTCTGTGAGAGCCAGAACTCTTGCTTGTTTGTAGGTGACCAAATACTTATTTTCCACCATAATTTGCAAATAAATTAGTTCCAAATCAGCCAATGTGATTTGTCTGGATTTGTTTTCTCATTTTGTCTCTCATAGTTGAGGTCTACCTATGATGCCAATTACAGGCCTCTCTCATCTTTTTAAGTGGGAGAACTTGCACAATTGGTGGCTGACTAAATACTTTTTTGCCCCACTGATATATATATATATAAAGTTAACACGCAGTAAGAAGTATAATTACATACGTTTTCAGGTGGAGGTGACATAGATGGTTAGGATTATTTTTTACACCAACATAGTGCAGTCAACTCTCCTTAAAAGTAAGTTTTATTCAAATATGAACAATTCTGTTTAAGGATAATTAAACCTTCAAATTCATTTCCATATGTTCAGAATGTGCGTTCATTGCTGAACTTTTATAACTCTCTTTAAAAAAAAAAAATCAGTTATGTTCCTTCTGCATGTGAAAAATAAACCCTTACATTTAATCCACTATCTGGAATGGTAGTATTATCCCGCTGTATATGTGTTGTATATATGTGTATTATGTAAGGCAATAGAGATAATGGAAACACAGGCTTTGTTGACCAGAAAGTGAAATGAACAGCATAAAAACCAGACTGCATGTAAATGTTGGTTGCGGAGCAGGGAGGGGGGAATCCAGCCCCTTCCCTGTCACGGCAGAGAGCCGTGACAGGATCGAGAGGTGAGCGAGCGCCGGTATGAGTTCGCTCACCTCCCGATCTATTGAGCCGACCTGTGACAGTCTCATTGTCACAGGTCGGCTAGAACTATGAGGTGAGTGAAAAGCACTCACCTCATAGTTCTCCTTTAACTTCCACCCTATGACTGGACAGTGAAAGGAAAAGCTCACTGATGGGCTTATCTTTCCGTCACTCTGCTCTCCCCTCCTACTAAAATGCTTCCTGCACTGCAGCACATTTGATTGGCTCCTTGGGCTGGTTCTCCCTTCCCATCTGTGAGCTCTGCTGTACAGACTGTGCAGTGGACTGCAGGAGGCTGATACCAAGCCAAATTCAGGTCCTTACAATCTTTCCATATACAACATTTATTTTGCACTGTATTGATCATTACACAGCTGTCTTTTTTTTTTTTATTTGTCCATTGTTTAGATTTAACAGAACTGAAAATACTATACAAGGCCTTTTTTACACAATCTTAAAATCATTCTGGCACATTAGCTTACCTTTTATGACTAGACTGACTATACGCACGATTCTATAATGTGTAACTGTCCACCCGGAATTACATATTGTAACAAGGACACTCCAAACTGTCTCTCTTGCCGCACTGCTGCTCCGGTCTCAATCTTTAGGGCCACTGTCTGGTTCCTCCAGACAACGGCAATAACATGCCAATCCTCTCAATATGGTTCACAAACCCGCAGCTCCCTGCTGTACTGGCCTCCACACTGACTCCAGGGTGGAGCTCTCCTGACTCACAGGTGGGGCCCTGAACACATCCCAGCACACTCTTCATGAGGGATGTACACAGGTGCACAATCAGGTGCTGGTCACTACCAAAGCATGGACCCAGGAATGGAGATTTCATCCCACCCAGAGCTCTAAGAAATCTCCTGGCTCCAGGATCCCAACTATGATCCAGAAAACCTGGAAAGAACTGAAAAGGCAGTTCTCTCCTGGTACACGTACTGTCTTCCTGGAGCCACTCAGCCCCTCTGGCTGAGAACCCTGGGTGACTTTGAGGCCACCTAACACCGTGGTATTGCCTCACAATGCCACAATATATACTGCTGTAGTTAGTTGCTGGCTTTGGAGGGAATGTGAGCTGTTGTTTGTTGATGCACAAGTATTATTTGTTCATGCACAACTGACCTACGTAAGTTGTTTACATTCGGCTTCAGTTGTTGCAGTGCCCAAGATTATCAATTTGTGTTTGCCCATATAGTTGAGCCTAAGGCTCTTGTTATTTATGAACACTAGCTGATGAGACAATGAGGTTGAGCGACTGAAGCAGTAGGGAGCGTTCGCTTAGCTAAGTAAAAAAAGTGATCCCCGGAATTTCTTCCTTCAAATCTGTGCATTGCAGTAAAATGCATGCTTCTCCACAACACACGGTAACCCATGATACATGCTTTGTTGTGGTGTTGTTTATTTGGAACCTACACGCCAACGTACCTAGTAGCGCACCACAACATTTGCATTTCAGTGCACCACAATACATTGATGTATACATGATCTGTGAATTTAGGCGTGCTGCTTTGGAGAAAAAAATGAATGGATGTCACCAGCACACCAATAGTTTTGCAGTCCAAAGTGTTTGTTTATTGGAACATCATGTCACCAGAACTAGCGCTTTCAGGGCCACACAGGGTCCCCTAGCCCCGAAAGCACTAGTTCTGGTGACATGACGTTCCAATAAACGAACACTTTGGACTGCAATACTATTGGTGTGCTGGTGACATCCATTCATTTTGTACTATTTGGCGGCACCATCCGCAGTCACTGCACCCCCCCCCCCTCCATCTGATTTTGAGTTTCGCGGTAAGGGGTGCAGCAAGGTATCTTCACGTTTGTTCCAGCTTTGGAGAAAAGGGTGCTTTCAAATTTCTGTGGCAATTCAAAAAGAATAGGCTGCCATACCACAATGGGCTTAAAGAGGAACTTTACCATTATTTTCAAAATAACAACAATGCAGAGATGTTTAGTAATGACAATCTACAAACATAATTCTAGATAATTGCCGGCTTTGTATTCTTTGCATACCTTATTTAACTTTTGCTCTCCATTCTTCTCACAGTGGCCATTTTTACTAAGGTCAGATTAATATATCTCCCTTTACTTCCTAGAACTCTGTCACATGTGACTAGGACATGTGACCATAATGATTATCTCAGGCGAGGAAAATGCCTTTCCCCGAGATCTGGTGAGATTACAGATGAGATTTCCCAGCAATGCTCTGCTGATGTAACCTTCCCAGGATGCAACGCTTGGACACATTACACCATTTGTGCCGAAGTGAAAAAAGAAAGTAAAGTAGTAAAATAGTAAAAAAAAGAAGTAAAATAAAAATATGTTTGTTTAGCTAATTAATGTAAGACGATTTCATATCCGCATGCAGAGCTGAATGCTGATGTGTTTTTTTTTATATAGAGTGGGGAAGAGGAAGAACTTCTCTCAAGATTTTCCCTCACTTCCTGTCCTGGAAGAAATGAGGAGGAGCGCATGTCAATAGAAGAGGTTGACACAGAAAGCAATAAAAAACATATCTTTTAGTGGGGAAACTAAACATTTATTTAAAAAAATACATGCTTTGAGAATACAATGCTTTTTCTTTAGGTGTTTTGCTAGATATATTGATCTGTCAATATATCTGAAAAAGGAATGTGGTCAAAAGCTTTCATTTGTAAGAAGATATTGTTAGTTTGCCACAAAAAGATATCACTTTGACAATACCTTTTGCCTTCTATACCTGTGTATTTACTCTTGGCTAACACTGTACAACAATTTTGTCAGTCTTTTCATACTGTATATAATGTGTGGTTTACAGAACTGATACTTTCTGTAGTTCATATCTAGCAATGACTGGTAATAGTGGCTATCACTTTGCAAAATAAGTGAGGGATAAGGAATTTTCTGTGTAACTTATAGCTAGAAATTGCATGGTGACAAGACATTATTGTGGTTATTTACTGTATGGGAGAATTTAGGTCATAGGAGTTGAAATACTAAATATGTATGGAATGTTCACTTAGTAAAGTTAATGCTCACTTAGCAAAGTGAAGCTACATTTTATTTGTATACCTAACTATGTGCGGGGGAATTAAAAAAAATATATATTTTGCCTTTCACCGTGATTGGATGGTATGTATAAAGTATACACATACTTTATGCAATACATTAAAAGAGATCTAAAGCCACAGTATGCGCTTTCATTTCGTAACATCGACATTGTAATAGCAATACAATAGTTATTTTTGACAATCAAGTATAAGCCTATAGACTGTGAGTGCTGCCTATCTTTTGGCTATCTCTTTCAACAACTTCCTAAATTCCCTGCAGGCTTTGCCACTTCTCCTCATCTCATTCCTTCAGTTTAATTTCGATTTCAATAGACTACATATCCCATGGTACCTTGCTGACTGCAGTGAATGGTGAGGTGCCTCTTGAAACTCCCCCTCTTTAGGACTTCTATAAAATGGGTGACACAGCAGTGCATATTCACAGGGCATAGTAAATAGGTGTCACTGCATTCAAGGAAGTCAATGTGTGGGATTCTTCAAAAAGTAAGTTTTGAACATTCAAGAATGTGGAAATATATATACAGGGCTTGAAAAATTTGACGGTGTCTCACCAGTCAGTCAAAAATTTCACCAGTCAGCATGACCGGACTATAGCCTTGCAATTTATGTTAAAACATTTTGGGGACAGATAGAGCTTTCTTTTGTGACCCCACGGGGAGTTTTTTTTTTTTTTTTACTATATAATGATAAAAGTACCATAAATGTAAAAAAAAAAAAAAAAATT
>NW_017306435.1:979611-987356 GCF_000935625.1 Nanorana parkeri | reverse complement strand
TAATATATATATATGATTTAAATGTTGACCTTAGATACAAAGTAAGCAAACATTCTCTGCTCTTTTAGCAAATTATCCACATAGCGTTTGGTGTTTTGGTGTCATACCTTCCAATAAATATCTGAGCCGGGTTGGTATGTTGTTAGCTTTGCTTTATCTGACATACACTGCATAGATCTAACCTGTGCACTTTACGGTCCGCGGGCCACATCCAGCCCTTTTTCACTGTCCGGCCTGCAGTCCAGGCACAGACTGATCACTGACCTGCGGCTCGGTTGTGGCTGGCTGACAGTGGAAAGCACCGGCCTCCAAGTCCAGTGCATCCACTGCAAGTCATAGCCCAGCGCAGGAACCCTCCTCTTCAGTTGTTGGTTGCTAGGGCTGCTGGCATTGTAGCAACCAATGGCATCAGGTGTCCACCTCCTCTGCAGTCTTCTGTTGCTAAGACTGCCTGGTGGACCTAGCAAACAGTCAAATGTGTTCCCCACCCCAACATTACAGAAGGACAGAAGAGTATCTTCTTTTGTCATCTTCTCCTGTCCTCTTCTACAGCATGCTCCATCTCCCAGCTCCTGCCTCTGGCCTACTTATAATGTAGAAAAATGAGGTTTGTGGGGACAGTAATATAAAGGGGCACTCTAAAGGGGACAAACAATGTAAGGGGGCACTCTAATGGGGACAACTAATGGGTGCCCCCTTAAATTTGTTATCTCCATCAGAGTGCCCGTTTACATTAACTACGAAAATACGGTGGCACTCTGATGGGGACAATCAATTTAAGGGGACACTCTGATGTAGACAACAAATTATTAGTTGTCCTCATCGGAGTGCACCCCTACATTATTTGCCCCTTTAGAGAGCCCCCTTACATCAATTAGAAAAGTGGGGGGCACTTTGATGGGAACAACCAGTGTAATGGGGCATTCGGATGGGAACAACTAATTATTAGTTGCATCCATCGGAGTGCCCCCTACATTATTTGCCCCTATCAGTTTTATTTCTCAATTTACGTATGTGTGTGTGTATGCCTACGCACCTTCACAGTAATCTGTTGGCCCTCCACAACAGTCCCAGTTTCTCATGTTCCCGCTTGAGAAAATGAATTGCCTACTTCTGGTATAGATGGAGGGTATATTATACCAAAATTCAGTTGAGCCATTCCTCCCACTAGTTCAGGCTGGTACGGTTGAAATCAGCCGTACCAGCCTGAAGTAAATAGCCAAACAGCGAACCCCACTGTTTTTCACGTTTATTTCATCCTTTGTTGCATTTCAGCACTGCTGGACTTCTGCAGCATTTTTGTAGCCACTTCCCGCCTACTTGCACTCCATGTAGACAGAATAAGCATTCTTTACAGCAAAATTTAAGCACCTTAATAATTTAAGTAAAGTTACAGAGATGGAAAATTTCAAGTTCACCTCACTATAAATAAGTCCTTAATTGTAGTCGGCTGCATATATTGTAAAAAAAAAATTTTTTGGTTTATCTAAAACAATGCAGGAGAAATTTGAATCAAATCCATTGTAAGTGTTGTTGTTGTTGATGTTGTTGTTGTTTGAGAGTGATATTGGTGCCCCTTCCCAAAGAAGAGATAAAAGATCACCAATAGTTTATATTTAGGTATCTAAATGAACCTAAGAACCAGCTGTTCTTTTCTATCACCCCAAATCCCCAAATGATCCTCAGGAGTTTGATTTGGAAATAGAACAGGACGGTCAATTGTAATAATCCTTTATTTGTGTCACAAGGGGAGCGCGGTAGCCTGTTGCAGCTTCTATTAACCCTTACAGCTCCAGTATCAGAAAAGGTTTTCTGCTGCTTGCCAGGACAAAATGATGCCTTGCTCCAGCTATTTCTGTCTGATCCTTTCTGCTTTGTTTGCTATGAATCTGGTTATTTCCACTGTCTACGGCTAGTCATTGGCCTTTCATTCTCTGCGCACTCATTCATGAAGAAGGGGCTGCCTTAAAGTGTATGCAAACAGTAAACCTATTTAACAGTATGTTTGGCATCCTGTCTAAGGGCCCATTCACACCACATCCTGATTACCTCCATACCAGACCAGACTGTTTTTGGACCCAAAATGTATCCCAATGTTTCCCTATGCTATTTTTGGCCTTGGTTCCAGCCAGCGCAGTCTGTTCCTGACCAGACCAGAAAAATACTGCATGTCTCATTTTGTCTAGTCTGGAATGCACTGGAACGCATAGAAACGCATAAAAAATGCATAAAAACACATTGGAAGGCACCGGCAAGACCATTTTAACCTAAAAACATTTCCAAACGCAGCAACATCGCTGTAAAAACGCTGCAAAAACGCAATACGCTGCATCCAGATCTGGTCCGGAAAATGATGTGAACCCAGCCTCACTGATATATATTTTTTTTAAACAAGTCATTATTTGTGTTGCAAATTGTGTTTTCTTATCCAGAGATCCTGCCACTAAAAAGCACTTCCTGTTAAAAAGCACTCTAAAGGTGCCCATACACCTTGCATTTTTGTCCGATGATCGAACCGACGGCCCCATCCTGCACTAAGTTCAATTAGCAGTCTTTAGCAGAAATCACCTGGACGAATTTCGTTAATCGTCCGCACGGATTTTCGTTTGTGCATTAACAGTGTTAATCGTATGAATTTTGATGTACGGAAACGCCACCGACCCTGTGAAAATCGTACACTCGACCAAAGTTTTCTTGCGGTTGTAGACTCCCCATCAACCTTTACGAATATCAGATGAAAACGCGCTTACAAACGAAAATCGGCCGATATTCGTAAGGTGTATGGGCACCTTTAGCCACTGCCTTGCAATTAGCAGCAGCATTGTCCACTTGCCGTGCAAACTCCTTTAGTTGACCATTGGGCTGCTTATCTGATAGACCTGATTGGCAGCCCAACAGCCAACAGAGGAAGTGCACATGGAAGCCTGCAACAGAAAGTGCTTCTACAGGCAGGATCTCCAGATAAAACACTTTGCAACAGATTTACCTAATAAATATTTGCTTTAGAAAACTGTATGATGTCGAATGATGCCAAACATACTAAAAAAAGATTTTGGGTTTACATACACTGTAACCTAATGCACGTAAAAGTAGTATTCATCTCTCAAACTTTATTCCATAATGAAACCAAATCAAACAAATATACATTGTCCAGCAAAGTATTTCTTTGCATTTTTATAGTCATCATGTTCTTGAACAGCGGGCTCCAACTCTCCCAGCTCCACTTCCCTGAACTTTCTGTGCAGTACAAGATCACAAGGGACAGAGCAGTTTCCAGCAGCTGTATATCTACTACCTTGGAAAAAGAGAAGAGAGAAAGAAGGAAAAAATAAAGGAGGAGGGGAGTGGTTTGCCTCGCTATGCCTGTGTGTTTGTGGAGACACACACATCTTACAGAGCACACACAAGGGTGACTCCAGAGGGCCCTGCAAAGGTAAGGAGCCTCCCTAACACAGCATAACAGGAGTGGTGCTCAGAGGAGCAGCTGATTCTGCAAATACAAATATGTAGTCTTCCATTGCTGATCTTTCCTTCTCAAAATGCTAACTTCCTGGCTGTTATAGATATATTCTGAATTTGTTGATTCCTTGTTCCAGGTAAGTAATTGAGAATTATACAAGTAAGACACCGCCAGAAAACTAGCCTTGTCATAAGGAGACCAGCAACAGCCCCCATTGTTTCCTTATGACAGATGTACTGTAATTACATTGTATGTTTCACTGTTCTTCCTATTCTGAGTCTAGTCCCCTTCCAATTCTGCTATATCCTAACTATATGCTCGTAATAATATATGGAAATCCCGGCAGTATTTAATATGCATTGCTCTCATGTGACAACATTGCAGAGTTATGTGTTACAACGTTACAACAAGGTCTATATTTAACACTGGAAAATATTGCTATTAAAATACCTGAAATATCACAGCATACAGGATATTTCATTTCTACCAGAGAAAGAATTTCCCTTTTCTCTTCTTTTATTTTTGGTGTAAATACTATACATGTTAAGTCTTTTGCGGAATCAAAATGAGCTGTCTCTGGGTAGACTTTGATATGGCTAAAATAGACCACTGAATATGAAATGCATTACAAGTACTACTAAAAAAGTATGAGTGTGAGCAAACATAATAGACCCTGAGGGGGATTTATCAAACTAGAGCAGAGACAGTCTGGAGCAGCTGTGCATGGAAACCAATCAGCTTCACTTTTTCATTTTCAAACCCAAACTGAAGAGAAAAGATGAATGGTTGCTATGGGTAACTGCTCCAGATTCTGTCTGCTCCAATAACTGCTCTAATAATTGATCCAGGTATTTAATTTGAAATACTAAAATGTATGTTGACATTAGTTTCAATCTGTCTTTTCACTAGCATCCTCTAGTCCTCTGCACCTCAGCACTCAGACTGGGAGAGAAAGGGCAGCACTATTATTCAGTCACCTTTGCACAGTGCAGTTACTGTAACAAATGGAGTTTGCTAATTGGAGGATAGAGCATTGAAATGACTTTGTTGCTGAGCCTCAATTCTTTCACTATTCAACCAAAATTGACCAAGTGCAGCTGTGTCTTTAGTGGAGGAAAGTACATGGTCAGGGTGTTGTATAGCATCTGGTAAGCATGCCTAGATTAGAACTGGTTGAAGAGAATTTCCATTTTTGTGGCTGGTAAGACAGTTAATACGCGTGCATTTCAACTATTATTGTGGCAATTTGCCTGCACTTATATTTGATAATTTATGCACTCATTTTTTCTAAACATGTTTTTGGTCAATAAAGTATTTCAATAATTATGTCCATCCTAGCACTAAAAATTAATTTCTTTCGGGGAGTGGGTCTTTTATTGAAACTTAAAAGCTAACAATTTAATTTAAGCAACATAATTGGGGCATGCTTTAAACGTGCACATGAAGTAGCGCACCTATAGGATGTTTAACTTACAATATAGTATACCCGGGCTCAAAATTTCAGGTCCTGAGCTACTAGCCAGGCCTTCAAAGTTACTCACCACCAGTTGCCTTGCCCTGCCCTGGAATGATAGAACACTGGGACATGACGGGGTGTAACACTCCGGGCTTCAAGGAGTTAATAAGTGGAAAGGCAACCTGTATGGTCCTGACAAATGGCTGACATACTTAGGCTTAGCTCTAATAACAGCTAAATGACACGGACAGAACCATCCTCGCATACCTGCTACGTCCCACCACAGCCACCTGACGCTCTCACTACTCACCTACTACATCGATCACAGCCAGCACAGGACCAAACAGCCAATCACCACCCGTCTTTTTTAAGACAGCTCAGTCAGCGTTGTACGTGATTGGCGCGGGAAAAGGGAGTTTTCTGATTGGCGATTGGAGGGAAAGGGAATGCTATGATTGGCTACGGGAGTAGCTCCGCTGTCCGTGGCTTGTGACTTAAATACGGAAGTGGTTATGAACGCTACCATGGAAACCATTGCAGAGAATTCAGGATGGTGAACCACTGGGCGCAGGTGTTCTATAATTCAAACAACGGACCTTAGTAAAGATAGCTACCGTCATCCTGCTATCTTTAACATGGGAAGGTGCACGGCTGTGGGCGGCAGCATACGGGTAAGCCTTCTGGGATCCCTCCAGGAGTTGGGTACTCGGTCCATGACCGAGTGCTTGACTCAGTGGCTTCATTTCCACTCGCCCACACGCAATTTTCTCTCGCAATTTGCGAAGGGGCGAGTGGAAATTTTGAGCCCTGGTGTATAGAATGTAGCGTATTCATTATACTCCAACATAACATATACAGTGCAGGGGTCAGGAGTATAATGTACAACATAGCATATGCAATGCACAGGTCAGGAATAAAATGTACCATATAGTATATACAATGCACCGGTCAGGAGTATAATGTACAACATAGTGTATACAATGAAGGGATCAGGAGTATAATGTGCAACATAGAGTATACAATGCCGGGGTCAGGAGTATAATGTACAACATAGCGTATACAATGCAGGTGTCAGGAGTATAATGTACAACATAGTGTATACAATGCAGGGGTCAGGAGTATAATGTACAACATAGAGTATACAATGCCGGGGTCAGGAGTATAATGTACAACATAGCGTATACAATGCAGGTGTCAGGGGTATAATGTACAACATAGCATATGCAATGCAGGGGTCAGGAGTATAATGTACAACATAGCGTATACAATACAGGGGTCCGGAGTATAATGTACAACATAGAGTATACAATGCAGGGGTCAGAAGTATAATATACAACATAGAGTATACAATGAAGGGGACAGGAGTATAATGTACAACATAACGTATACAGTGCAGGGGTAACCTGCGGCATTATGATCCATCCCCGTCTCTAAATAACTGGTGCTACTGGCCATATTTGGTCAATGGTGCGGGCCGCACCCCTTACACCCCCCTTGTAACGCCACTGCCCCCATATAGGTATTTTATATATGTATTTATCTGTTTGTCTGGAGCTTCGCTTTAAAAGTAGCCTCAGATTTATTATGGAATTAAGAATAATGTGCAATGTGCATTAACCCATAGCAACCAGTTGGCAATATATTTCCTTGACCTGACTGCTGTAAACAGACAAAAGGTGACATTACATTGCCAGTTACTATGGGTTAATACACATCATTACTCTTTGTGTTGCCTTATTTAATAAGCCAGCAAATGTCAGACATCTCAGCTTTGACAGCTCTTTCATATTGGTTTGTATTGCTTGGTTCCCCCCTCTAGGACACTTGTATGCTAGATTTAGTTGTGCTTAAAATGTTTTTTTCCTTTGAAAAATATGTACTATGTAGGCACTCAGCCATTGATGGGTTTTGTTTTTTTATGTGACAGTGTTGGCGTTCACATTTATAACTACTTATTTAATACATCATAACACCATATAATCAATGTCACATGCTCTCTCACCTTCTCCTCTTCTCCTGCTCTCCCTCTCTAGTGCACTTACCCTCTTCTTTCACTCCATTCACTTTCCCTCTAATGCATTTGGATTGAGTTAACTTCAAAGTGATGTCTTGGCACATACAGACGAGCATGGAAAAGCCAAAGCTGGAATTTGATTGGACAGCAGCACACAACAGCATACTTGATCCCTAGGACCAAGAGCAATAATAGTAATGGGTGTAAATATAGGAAGGCTATAAAATTGCTCTTTATATATATTTTACTGTGTGTTTTGCTCAGAAGACCAATCTGATCAACAATGCAATTACAATGTAATTTGCTCAAAAATAAGGAAGCTACCCTGAAAGTGGGAATAGTATACACAGACAAGGCAGCAGGCAGGGAGCATGCCTTACTTTTTGTCTAACAGCAGCTAGTTATTATATATAAAAGGGCACATAATACGCTCCTTTGGGATCACCAGTGCTCTTATGTATTCTGTGCAAAAATACCACTGCAGACATTTACAGCTTCTCTTAAAATGTATTTCTGCTTTGTTATTCAAATGTGAGAGCACCCCTGTATATATTTGTTATGTGTTCCCTATGCACACAGCATAGCAACAAAATAATGAAACAATGTTTTTAACTGAATCCACTTTTTTTTCTGAGCACCTTCACAGTGGTATGTCCTTACAGAAAGACATAGGACTGAAATTGAGGATTGTGTTTCTCTCATTAACTTCATTAACATGCAGTGAAGAAGCCAGGCTTGTAATCCTTCAACCCCTTGTTGTTAGGACAGGCAGTGTTCAAATCTACTTCACAAATAATAATGAAAAAGCCAGCAAC
>NW_017306435.1:941604-979585 GCF_000935625.1 Nanorana parkeri | reverse complement strand
CGAAAAAAAACTGCTGCTCCCTCCTTCTGCCACCACACTGCAGCAGGCCCAGGCTGGCTGCGCTGAACAATCAGGGCCCGAAAGCATAGGCAGCACTCTAATCAGGCAAATAAGGCAGCTGCCTCAGGCCACACTGGATGCCTCGAGGTGGCCTAATTTGCCTAAGTAGAGAGCTGCCCATAGCTAGCAGCGGCAGCAATGGGGATGTGGGGACCTCATGAAGGTGGTGCAGAAAACCTACAAGCAGTCCATCAATAAAGAGCATGCATGGGCCGTGTGCTACCAGTGTGCCCGGAGACTGGCCCAGTGCTTTCTGGCACCGAGGATCAGGACACATGACCCAGCATCGCTGCTGCTCCACCAGGATGGCATGATCACGGAAAATACAGTACCTTCTGTGGTCACAGGTTTAGCACGATACAGTTCCACATAATGCTTACTAATACTGAGGCCAGGAGAGGATGAAGAATGGTATAGGGGGGCCCTGTAACTGGTGGAATTCTGCATTGCTGTATAATGTATTTCTGGAATTTGTAGTCCTCTATAGCTGGTGGTATTCTGCATTGCTATATAATGTATTGCTGGGATTTGTAGTCCTCTATAGCTGGTGGTATTCTGCATTGCTGTATAATGTATTGCTGGGATTTGTAGTCAACTCTAGTTGGTGGTATTCTGCATTGCTGTATAGTGTATTGCTGAGATTTATAGTCCCCTATACGGTGGCGGAACTACCAGGGGCACAGCGGTTGCAGCTGCGACTGGGCCCTAGCATTCTGCGACTTGGGGGGGCTTGGATAGGAAGGGGCCTGGACCATGTGTATGACAAAGCTCCACAGGTATCAAATACAGTAATGCGCAGTGTTTGAGTGCATCACAGACTCCCCAGCAATAAAACTCTCAGTAATGTGCAGTGTGGATAACAGACCTATTTTAATGACAGGAATGTGCTAAATGTTGTTTGGCAGAGATTCCATTGCTGCACACAAAAGTGTCAGGATGTATAAAAAAAAAAGGCACAATTGCTTTTATACATAACAAACAACTGCAACATAATATATTATTACAATATTCTGTTCTGTAAGCAACACCTTGTTTTCTGGCAGTGCCCCTACCGAGACAAGACTCTGGATCCATCCCTGGTACAGACAGGGGATAACAAACCCCTCACAACCCCCTTCTAAAATTACAAATTTTAACCCTAAAAAAGCCAGGAAACCCTAACCCAAGTAAAAGCGATTGAAACTGCAAGAAGCATTTTTAGTTTTTTTTAGCTAATGCTATGTGAATGGGAACATATACCAAATATAAATTTAAAAGGGTATAAAATTCATTTCAGTACAGCGCTGCATGACGGAATAAATGTCAGTTAAAGTACCGCAGCGCTGAATACTGAAAAATGGCCTGGATGGGAAGGGGGTTTAACACCGCGGATGTCAACTGGTTAAGAAACATATTTCAATGTGTTAAGCTTAAAGTGACTCTTACTTTTGTTCATGCAGAGCAAAATAAAATGGTCACTTAGTTCCTGACCTTCCCAGTAGTACATACTCACCTTGCTCGTGTGCTGCCCCATTGCCAAGCTGAATGGTCTCCTGGACCAAAGAAAGTGCTGTGTAAGCTCCAAACTGACTTATGGGAGTCTGCACATGGCTATGAGCTCCTTCCCCTGCCCCATGTGTCAGTGTTCTGAAGGCACCTAGTGGCGTCACATGGGAGAAGGGGATTGAGTCGCATGCTCACCCATGTTCGGAAGCCCGGATGTTTTACTTCACCCAAGGCTTTTACTTTGCTCTGTATAGGGTCACTTTAATGTGAATAATCTCATTGATGTGTAATAATAATATACATATTATATATCTGCACAAGTAGGGTCTGCTTTCTGCTTAGTAGTTCTGCACAATGATTGAGTATCACTACTCCCCCCTTTCTCTACAAATCAATAGGTAGAGTCAGCTATGAACTAATTGAAAACAACAGACTCTCTCTGAGGCTAAATAGGCTTATATTAGCACATCAAAGTGGAAATCCAAGCTACTCTAATCTACTACTTTTTTATGGGTTTAAATTTGGGTTAGAACATCTCTTTTTTTTATATTGCTGTTCCTATGAGATTTCCCTGCATTTTCTGTGTGTCACTGTGACAATAGGTGAGAAGAGTCTAAAGCTAAGGGTCAGGATATCTGTAGGCTTTTGTTGCTGTCTCTACAACATTAAGGAAATTTACAAACTTTAAAACCTTATTTCAGGGAGGTGCCCTTCTCATTTCAGGGAGGTGATCTCTGTTTTGTTTTTTTAATATTATTTTGACAGTTTCCGCTGTCAGAATTAAAAAAAACACAACAACATGGGAATGGATAGCTAGGCTGCTATTGGCTGTTTCAATTCACAATAGGCAATAGCAGGCTGGCTATTGCACCTGCCCACTGCCGCTGTCAATCAGCAGAGGAGGACCTGAAGGAGAACTTCCCATGCTATCTGTTGTTGTTTTTTTTTTTACCTATTGATAGTTTTTTTACTCAATAATAAGGATAGCAGGGGGAGTAGAACCACCAGGTATAGCAGAGTAAACCTTTCCGGGATAAAATGTTTCTCTGGCAGGCATCAGGGAGCTGCTATCTTATAGCGGGAGACTCCTGGAACGTCCGGGAGAGTTGGGATGTCTGAAACTTTCTGCTGTGTGACCAGGACAGGAAGTGAGTGAAATCCCCACACAGGGGACATAGACAGCAATGTCAATGCAGCAGAGGTTTTAACCTTCCCCTGCTCCTCCTAACATACATTTAAGCTAGAGTTCCATTACAAGGGATGCAGAAAGGGAAATTATATAATAGTAAACGATAAAGAGAAACTTTACTGAATTGTATACTAAATGCAATACTGAAAATATGAAATGCCAAGAAAGTAAAAATGCTAAAATCAGCTATAGCAAGTTCCCATTTTATTTATTGTATGTTGACTAAAACCCTGTTAGGTAAGTTTTTTTAACTTTTGTTATACTTAACAAAGATAATAGAGGGATTTTCATACATGATTCTTTGATATATGATGCTTGGAAATCTTCAACTGTCAATGACTCCCTTCAATGAAGTGCTCTTTAAAAATAATTTTATTTTATCACCACCATACCAAATATGTGCCCAGATCGGTCTCATGTCTCATGAAAACAGCATCATATATATATAAATGGGGTTTTGTTCATTCTTAGTGCTGCCACAGATGGGAAGATCTCATGTGATTACAAGAGCTACCATTCTTGGATGTGTACCAATATCCAGACATAGTGATGATGACCGGTGCACCATCTAAACATTGAGAGGTTGATTTACTAAAGGCAAAAAAGAACTGTGCTTGACATTGGTCTTCTTGTCACATACAATACAGGACTGCCACTGGCAATTCTTGAACAAGATGCATCACTTGAAAAAAATTGCATATGTGTTTGGGCAGAGATGTTCTAATAATTGAAAAAGCTGGATACAATAAATTCAATCAAAATAATGTGTACTACATATGTGAGCAAAAATATGTTTTTGTAACAGTGTCTATTATCAGGTGAAACCTGCCATTGATATATATCTCCAATAGTCATATTATTTGTTTTCTTTTTCAAAACATTTGTAACGCTTCCTGTGAGCACGATGGCGAGTGTTGGATCTCAGCTGCGGAGGTAAGTGGAAATGGTTCAGTAGGGAGGTTCGCAGTAACACTTTAAGTCAGTGAGTGCAGTCGGAACCCCTTACACATCATACACCATTTATCCTGGGAGCATTGAGTTGTAATCTTGTTGTATAATCACGCTCCCAATTATATAGCATTGGGGCCGTGTTGTGAATTGTAGTTCGATTCCTTAGTTGCTTCACTAAGGATCGAACTAATCCATCTCATATGGTTTGAGGAATTACCGTCCAGGGTATATGGTGCAACAGTGTTTGAAGAGAGAGCCAGTTAACGTCACTAAGCCCACTATGAGTACATGCAGGTGACAACAACTATGGATAAGCAGCAATAATGGAGTAGATAGCAGAAGAGCAGAGAGGATGTAATATGAGACTTCCCCACAAGGTGGCAGTACCAACACTTCCCCTGTATATAGAATGGCAGTGATATACTTGCTGTTTGGTGAGAGTCCAGTCAGGGGAAGTGTATGTTCCTTGGTGCTGGGGGTATCTGCAGGCGGGATCGATGAACTGTAGCTCCAGAAGCTGGTCACAGGGTCTCTGCTCACGATGGGGTTCCTAATAGCTTGCTCGACGTACTATTTTGCTAGAACGTCGAGCAAGTGTTCAGCCTCAGTTTAAGTAGGCAGAGGCAATTGTTGGGGGCGGAGCCGGAGACGAGACCCGACCCGAGCGTCTCCTAGCAACGGGACGCCGCCGGGCCTCGTCCGTCGCGTCACACTGCCTGTGAGAAGGAGAGGAGGAGCGCTGCGGAACGGCCGCCCGTCGCCTAGCAACTGGACGCCGATGACGGGGCCGTCCCCGCGCTGGCCTCAGAGTCCGGCACAGCCTGCGTTCCTGACAACATTTCACCATAACCAGGACTTAGTACTTTGACCTTTTTATACCCTCTGATCTGTTCTTGTCATCAACTCTCTATCAAAGAGCAAAAGGCTGGCAATACACATATTTTATAATACAAATACTGTATGTATGTATACAAATATAAATATATAGATCGGCCTTTCTCAACCAGGGCTCCACCAGAGGTTGCTAGAGATTTCTTCAGCAGTGAGAAGTGGGAGGTTGATTACCTGCCTTGTGGTGCCTATTTAGTTCTGACGCCAACAGAGATAGTTAAGTAAGACCAGTACAGCCTTTCCTTGCATCTCACAGGTAAGTAACCACATCATAAGACCTCTCACACTAACCACAAATGTGAGGGGGCACTTGTCCATTGACCACCATTGCAACAGGGTGCTTTTCCACTGACTACCAATCTAAGGGGGTACATTCCCACTGACCTTTAATGTAAGGAAGCATTTTTTTTCACTGACCACCAATGTAAGGAGACACTTTCTTACTGATTACTAATGTAAGGGGGCATTTTACACTCACGACAAATGTAAGGAAGCATTTTTCCACTGAATACTTATGTAAGGGACACATTTCCACTGACCACAAATGGTAATCACCTGGAAAGGAAGACATGGACAGAAATGTGAAAATGCTAGCTCCTTCGCTAGTTCCCTGGCTGTCATTCTGATGCCTTGGCTTCATAACTTTCTAATTTAATAACTGAGAAGAAAAATAGAGATAAGTAAGTCTGACTTTTATTGGCTGCATTCCTGTTTTGGGTCTGTGAGTTAAAAGAATTGAACCAAAGAAAGCCAGTTCCACAAGAAAAAAAAACCAATAAGAGAAGCCCATTTATTCCTCTGGTTCCCGTCTTTCACTATTTCTCTAATGACAGGTATACTTTAAAGCTCAACTTAAAGTTGGGTACCACACCACTCTTCTATCTCTAGTAGAATTCAAGAGATTGGATATAAACTCTTGAGGCGTTGGTACCGTACCCCCAAACTCCTCCACACTATGTATCCGCAGGTACCTGCAGCTGCTGCTGCTGCTGGAGGTGTAGTGCCCACGAGGGTACTATTCTTCACATTTTCTTTATTCACAAACTGACTGACATTGACCTTGGTGATCAACCTGCTGCTTACCTTTTACATTTGTCTCCCCTATCGTGGGGTAAATAAAAATGTTCCTTGCTCATCCATCTAGTAAATGCGGCTAGGGCTTGCATACCCTTGCTCTGGAGACAGGAGACACCCCCAACAGTACGACTGTAGTTTACAAGAGCCGTGGAAATTGAACTCATGGAGGAACTTACTGCAGCTATTCAGCATTGGAAGGAATGTCCCATCGCACCTGGTCCTACTGGACATTCTTTAGGCACTCTCAGGAATATCAGTCTTCAACCTCTGAGCCCACGGCATTGAGCGCGGAGAGCGGAGGAGTAAACTAGTTAAACCGTTCTTCCTTCTTTGTTCCCTCTTCTGTCTTTGCCCCTTTTTCTTTTCCTTTTCTTTTCTCTACCCTTTTGACTTTATCAACCTTACTCATACTTCTCTCTACTTATCTCTTTTCATTTCTAGCTCATTTTTCCCCCCTTTTTTTTCTAATCTCAGCTGACAGTTGAACACAATTATTACTTAAAAATGGGATGATGACATTAGCATTTTTCCCTCTTACATACTGACAGCCGGATTGTGTTTTCATTGTACTCTATCTGATATTGGTTCTTAGGCTCTCAGTTGTTGCTTGTTATGCTTCATTTTGTCTGTTTCTATTCGAGTCTTACCTCCATATGGCTCACATTGTCAATAATTGTATGTCTTTACCCTGAATAAATAAAGAGTTTACAAAAAAAAAAGTTGGGTACCCCCCATCCTTCTGGAGGAAGACAAAGAGAAAGAGGACTTGTGATGTCACATGATGCGTCACATGATGTCACCGGTCCCTTTCTTCTTTATCTCCCTCCAGTGGTGGGAGGTCCTGAATACTATAGTGAACAGTGCTCACTTAAAGTGACACAATCTTGGGAGGTAAATCTTAAAAATGTGTTCAAGTGCCTTAAATATTGACAAAAAATGATTAGTGTATCACTGAGCTGTAGATCCTCAATGCATCCCTGAATTTGTGCTGACACTGTCCTTTCTTCTGGTCGGTGGCTACTTTTGCTCCCCATGGTCCCTGTGTGTGTTGTAAAGTAGCCACCACTCCAAGTTCACAGCGAGCCACCCTCCAGAAGGAAGGACAGTGTCAGTATGAATTCAGAGATGATTGGAGGATCTACAGCTGAGGGTTGCATAAATAAGCTACATTTTTGTTAATAGTTAATTAATAGTTGAATACATTTTTAAGATTTAACCCCTGAGATCAGTGTCACTTTAATGATGTGTGTGCATTTCTCTGCAGCATTTCCATGTGATCCCAGGCCAGCTTGATGGTGCACCTAGAGAGTATGTCTGTGAGACCTTGGGCTCATAGGAAATGGGAATGTCACTGGGCATCAACCTAGAAGAACCTGTCTGCAGAACTGAGTGGAGTATCTTTGGGGGGACACCAGAGAGGAATATTACAGAGAAAGCTGTTTTTTTGGGGGGGGTTTTCACTCCCTCCTCTTGATCTCAGATCCCACAATGCTGTGGAGACTCCATAAGAAAGTCTCTGCATCGATGTGCCATTGAGGTGCATTAATGAATATATAATCTTTGGTGTACCAAGCCTAAAAATGCATTCGGTTTATGAACAGCAGCAACATATGTTTATTCATTTAGTGGGTATTAAACAATAAAGCCAGATTACTTTAAAATACTATTGTCATTTAAGAGGATTATAGTTTTGTTTTTCAATCAGTTTAAACACAAATAGGTATAATGGTTTTATATGCTAAAATGTGTATTACGCAACAATTCCAAATCTATATTGGAACAATTAAGGCTTCTGTCCAAACCTTCCCACTTCCACTTAAATCTTGCCTTGATTAATGTATAAGATGCCTATTTTCATGTTTGTCACATGCTTTTTTGCCATCAAATGCAATTCAGTATGCAAATGTACTAACTGGTCAAATATGATTAACTTAAACACTGCAACAGCCTTATTCCCAGACGTGTTATTAGTTCACAAGGGTAACTAGCTCTCTACAATTCAGTGCATCAAAAGTACAGTACAAGAAAAAAATATTTAATACCAACAATGTCCCTCAGCAATGATAAAATAAATCCAGGTATACATGGGTAAACCAAAAAATACAATAAACGAGTTAACCCTTGCATATTACAGACAGCAAGCTCTTCAGCACATAATGAAACAGCTGCCCCCTTGGGTAAATAACATCACTATCATTAGATGTTACTAGCACAGAAGTCAGGTGAGGTTTACACTCAAGGGATGCTGACATACATGCATCTAACATGTCAATTAAAAAATAAAATGTATTTTTG
Source organism: Nanorana parkeri (assembly GCF_000935625.1). Lineage (NCBI taxonomy): Eukaryota > Metazoa > Chordata > Amphibia > Anura > Dicroglossidae > Nanorana > Nanorana parkeri. Next base: position 971,637 of record NW_017306435.1, on the reverse strand, counting down.
TATATATGACGTCTATACATGTAACAATGTGCACTCACCTAGATATGCTCCAAGCTTGTTTCTGACAGTAAAACTCAACATTTACATGTATGTGGTCAAATATAAGTATAGGCAGGTGTCGCAAATAAGGCTAATCTTAGCAGCACATAATGCTTTAGGAATGTACGAATGATCCAGAAATCACATTGCTGTTCACAGCAGCCAGTATGCTAAAGTCTGTCTGAAATGCTCCTATCTTTTCACAGGCAGTAAGTCATTCCTTGTGGTGTATATTAGGAGATATAGATGGAAGTTGGTGGTGAAGTGGGAGATAATTATTGGATCAGCATGTCCATACAGAGCACCTGTGTTTGACTAAGTGATTGCTAGCGGTCTTTGATGTTGGTGGTCACCTAGGACAGGGTACAGCTGTGATACTGTATACATTACTCGAGAACAGTTGGATATGCTAGGAATGAGTGCTATACAGCAGAAGAGCACTCTGCCACTTTAGAGAGTGCAAGTCTCCGTATCAAGTGGTTTGTTAAACCCGATGTAGATAGCAGAGAAATATATTTTATCTGCTGTACATTTAAACAAGGACCTGAGGACATATAAGAAACAATCACATTTAGGAATGCTCATAAAGTTTATGCTGAGTTGCAGTCAATATCAGGCAGCTGCTTTAAAAGCTAATAAAAATCCCAGGATCAATAGAAAGAAGAAAGATGAAAGTACCACATAGTTACATACTTGCGTACATACTGTAGGTGAAAAAGGCATAGCTATCAAATGCATTCTTTAAAAAAATATAACATAGTTTTAACCCCTTCATGACTGAGGCCTTTTTTTTCCTTCATTTTTTGCACCCATGTTATATTCCACATTTTAGGCCTGAACATTACTTAAAACCCCCAAACATTATATATTTTTCCTAAAAGCCAAGACCCTGTAGAATAAAATGTTTGCAGTTGCAAATTTTTATGTTGCACGATATTAGCGCAACTCCTTATCAAACCCCAAAATTTAATGTAAAATGTACTTAAATGCCCCAAAACACAATACAATACCTTTTTTAAAATAAAATATAAAAGATGAGGTTACACCGAGTAAAACAATACCCAATATGCCCAGGTTACAAAATTGTGTGCGTCCGTGAAATGGCGACAAACTTCACTACCCCAAAAAGTGCATAGATGACGCTTTAAAAGCCCCCACAGGTCATCAATTTAGAGATACCCAAAAATACTGGCCCCAGAATTATTGCTCTCACTCTGGCGTGCGCGACGATACCCAGCATGTGTTGCCCGTTTGTCGTTTTCGTACGTAGGCGCACCTGACGCGTGTTTACGTGATTACGTTTATTTTTATTTTAAAAACTATTATTTTTTTTATACTTTGATTGCTATCACATAGGGGGGGTTACAAGCCCCCCCCCATGTGATAGCAGATGGTGGTGACCGGTACTCTTTAAGGTGATGCTGGGGGGTCCAAAAGGGCCCATAGAACGGGGAGGAGATCGACGAACAAACATTGAACATTGTATCAAAATATTTGCTTAACATTTTTTTATATATTGGTATGATCTTAATTGCACCATAAAAATCCAATCTATGGTTCATGTTTTAGATATTTATTTTATCTACATCTGAAGAATGTGAACATGGGTATCTGTGTACGCATACCTTGTAAAAAAAGACAAATATGTATGGACAACATAAATAGAAGGTAATTATTTTAAGACAATGAGGGACAAAGAAAGATTAAGGCTTGGGTTTGTTTACAGCAGAAAGGGACCCTGAAGTCAACCGAATTAGCATGTATTCATATATATACATAAATGTACATATATAAATATATATATATTCAAGGACAATACACAAATATATTTATAGAGCTTTGCAAACATTCCACTGTGCAAGTGACCATTTTGAATCAAGAAGACAGTTTGAAACATAATTGTAATGCAAAATTCATGGTGCCCAGCTTCACTTCCCTATTCTGTATTGGTATTCATTAATTCTTTTACAACTTCTACTTTCAGAGATAATAATTTATATGCACAGCAGGTAGAAAGTATTTAAATCTTAACATGGCAAAGGTGGGAAGACAGACCTCCAGCCATAAAATGTCTCAGTTGGACATAAATGAGATCCTGATGTATTTGTTAAAAAAAAAGAACCTGACCTAAACACCATATTATGTCTAAAGCAAACGTGTTCCTTTTCAGGGAAGAGAGTAAATGAGAGGAGTAATGCATTCTCTGACACATGTAATGTGGAATATGGTTGAAAAGTCCACTAAAAGTGAGCTTTTCAATTAGAACACACAGCAGCCACACTATTAGCAGAGCCGGATGTTTGTGTAATATGTCCACCACCAATAAAAAAAAGCAAGATATCAACTTGAGTGATGGGGAAGGCTTATAGCTATAAGTGGGGTATCACCTTCAGATGCCCAACAAGCAGCTTATACAGGCTTATACAGGCGGGCATGTGAGTGCCCTCGTTCACACCTGAACGTTTTGTAGCACGTTCTACGCAAGACGAACACTCTACAAAATGCTCAAAAATATAAATCCCGTTGTATTCAATGGTCTCGTTCCCACCTTGGCGTATTTCCGCCCGTCCCTAACGCGCTACAAAACGGCCCACACCTGAAAAGGTACATGTACTTCTTTGGGCCGTTTTGTTGCGTGTTTCCATTGAGATACAGCCAAGTAGCCTTCGGAAACGCGCGTTTGTCACGCGACAGACGCGTATATGCAATACGCCTAGGTGTGAACGAGACCTAAGGCCTACTTGTGCCAAAACGTACAAAAAGTTGTACGTTTCCAAGTTTCCAAGGCCATAGCAATGGTCTGCTCAAAAGGCAGAACATCCTCAAATGGCTTTAATGTTGCTATCAAGTTAGCAATACTAGTTTATTGGCAGGGTTCCCAAAAAGGGGGGTGACTCAGCTTCATGATACAGGGCATAAAAAATCCTGTACCACTTATGATAATAATGCTTAGTGATGGGCCGAACACCCCTGTGTTTGGTTCGAATTCAAGCTCAATGCAAGTCTATGGGGGTAGAACTTTGAAAATCAATTGACCCCTTTTTGAAGGCTTATATGCAAGTTAATGGCCATAAAAGGTATATGGGGATTCGGGTACTGCCCTGGGGGACATGAATCAATGAGAAAAACACTTTTTAAAAATACAATTTTTAAAGAAGCAGTGATTTTAACATCACTTAAAGTGAAACAATAAAAATGAAAAATTCCTTTAAATATCGTGACTGGGGGGTCCCCTTAAATTGCCTGTAAAGTGGCAAATCTGTACAATGTATAGAACCTGTTGCAGCAAAACTGACATTTGTAAAGAAAAAAATGACATTTAAAAAGGAAAAAAGAAAAAGCGTGCGGTTCACCCTCCCAAACAAAACCAGACCCATTAGGTCTGGTAGGAATGTGAGAAGGGACCCCATTGAAAAAAAAAACGTGGGGTCCCCCCAAAAGCCCTACTAGACCCTTAAAATTTCATACCAGACCCTTGATCCGAGCACAGGCCTGGCAGGGCAGGAAAGGGGGGGAAAAGCGAGCGTCCCCCCTTCCCTGCGATACCCTGTGATACCATGCTACATGCCCTCGGCACTGGGAGGGTGCTTTTCTATGGTCTGTGTCGATTGGGACAAGGGCCTCTTCCCCACAAGCCCTGAGGCATTGGTTATGGGGGTGTGAGCCGGGGGCTTATTCACATACCCCATTAATAAAGGGGGCACCCAGGTGCCGCTGCTCCCCTTGTGAATGAGGAATGGGTACTTGTACCCCTACCTATGCACTGAAGGGGTAAATCAAATTGTAAATAAAAACACCAGACTTTTGAAAAAAATCCTTTATTTGAAGAAAACACAACACAGGATTTTTGACAAGTCTTTTATTTTTTTTAAAAATGGATCCACCGACATAATCCAGCACCAATTGACTTGATGAAATAAAAAATAAAACAATAAAAAAACAAATAGAAATAATAATTTTTTAAAAACCCGACGACCGCCGTCCCGTCCGCTCGTGACGAACACCCACCGCAGAATGGCATTTTGACAGATGCCGGCAACATATAAACCATTGGGGGGAACTAGCAGTGACAGCTAGCTCCGCCTAACAGTTTTTAGTTGCAACAGGTGAGCCATGATTGGGCAAAGTCATCATGCCCAATCATGGCTCTTACAGAGTACTGGGCCCTGATTGGGCAAAGTCTTGCAACTGACCACAGAAGGCTTTAGCCAATCAGGGTTCACAAGGCACAGTGCCTTGCGGGTGCTGGGCGGGTGAACAGCCCGCTGAACGCCCTGACAGTTCATGTGTTCGCCAAACACACGAACTGCCTATGTTCGAGTCGAACTCATGTTTTGCTCGAACATCGAGCCCATCACTAATAATGATTACTATTATTTTACCGAAAAATATGTATTGAATTAATAATACGGTATACACAATGTACTGTGGGTTAAGCTTGTAGTTTATGTATTGTTTTCCATTTGAGGATGCACTTATCAGGAGTATAGGACAAGTGTTTATAATAGGAGTATATGATGACAGCCATATCTGTTATGACAGATGTAGAGTCCCGGGATATGTTTTTTTTTCCCTACTTCTGTTTTATATTCAGCTCACTAATGTGAATAAAAATGCCTATAGACATGAAGTAGCAGCAGAGATCTGCTGAAAGATTGTCTTTCAAACAGCTGTGGTAAAAACATATATATACTCATATCAGCTGAATGTTCATGTTTATATACGGAGCAGAACATCCTGGCATTAACATTATCTTGGGGAACAATGTTGATTGACTGTGAAGGTTTAACCCATCTGCTCATTCTTTCCCTTAGAAAGTGAGCCAGGGAATATCATTGCCCAGATCCAACTGTAATCAACTGGATCAGGAGCAACTATCTCATGTCTATGGGGACTTTAAAGGACTAACCCAGAGCATGTATACTGATAAATAGTTCTTACATCCCTTAATGCATCCCTGTTCTAGGTCAGTGACAGGTTTACTTTAAATAAATTGGCTGGAGGAAGCCATCACCTCTGGCTTCAGCGCCATGTCTTTTTCCACTCTCTGACCCTCTGAGTGTGGCCCCTCTTTAAAAAAAGAAGTGCATCAGTCTGCAGTGTGAAATGGGTTGAGCTGCTGCAATTCATAGTAACTTTGATGCAGTGTGATGCAAAGTTGGTGCTTCACCAGATTCTTTGATTTATTGATCGATTCAACCCGATACACTTTCTCTGCTCAGTGTGTCATGAAGCACATGAAAGCATATAAAACTTGCCCTGAGCTTCCTTTTGACTCCTGTCACTTCCAACTGCAAGTCGTTTAGGCCTTCGTTTTGATACAATGGGTCAAATCCACTTGCTATAAAAAGTAGAAGGCAGAGGGAATGTCAATATTTAAAACAGTATAAACATGAGGGAAATTAAACCAAGTGAAGACATAAGCACAGTGCCATGGCAAAAATGTGGGAGCTGCAGATGTTCCCAGACCCTTGAGGCTGTCACACTCCAGCACCGCAGGCAGTTCCATAAGGAAACAAGATTTGACTAATAGTTTTAAAGAACATTTTTTTAGTGAAATTCTATCCTACACATTTAGAATTGTGTCAGATACAATTATGTCAGTGAGTACACATTGCACCTAACTATCAATCATTGGGGGGGACGGTCCCTATTTTGGAGCTAAACACTGCATGAACCTTGGAACCAGCATATACATTACTGTATCTCTTGTTTCATAAATCCTGTATATAAAACATTGTGATAGAAAACATTTCTCAATTTAACCAAACGTTTTTCTGTAATAATTTTTAATGGTCCTCGTAACAGGGGAGTGGCAGCATTGAGTCCTTTGCATGTGTGTGTACATATACCTTCAGTAAAAATGTAATTTTACATATACACATTTTTTATTCATTTTAGTCTTCTGCTCTTTGGCACTGGTGAGTAATCTTTGATCTCTGAGTCCATTCCCAAAATTCCCAAAATCTGATTGGTTGCTATATATTTAGTGATATATTGCATCCCACATTCCCATCTTGAAACATATAAAGATATGGAGCATAACATAATGGCACATTTTACATACATTTTACAGCTGTTATCATATATATATATTTATATAAGGTCTTACAAACACAATTAGAATTTTCAAGTGGCAGGGTAGGGGAACCTAGACTCCATTGGAATACACACCTTGCGATCAAAGGAAATCCTTCTATTCCTATACCGCTATGGACATGATGGGGCAGGTACACCAGTGCCGTGGCAATGTAGGTTATGAACAAAAAAGATATTTAGAAAATTGAATAAAGTCTCAGGAAAAAAAAAGAAAGTTTAATAAAAAAACAAGTAATGTTCCACACACAAAAGTAAAATGCAGTTTTAAAAACACATTTTTATTCATTTTAGTCTTCTGGTGAGTAATCTTTGAATCTGAGTCCATTTCCCAAAATTGCCAGTTAGGCAATATATTTATTGATTTGACATCATCAAGCAGTAGAAAAACTAATACTTGGACTCCCAATGTACTGAACATCAAAATTAGCAGTGGCAAAAGGGTGAGCATTATGTTGTTGTCTTGGTAGGAATGAACCTTGTAAGGCAGCTATAGAACAACAAAACGTGACTGCAGTTATGGTGTTATTTTGAGTGCAGAGTAATCTTTGTTTCCTTTGATTTCATCATACAAAGAAATCATACTTCAAGCATGTAATCAATAGATATGTATGTGCAATACTGATAACATTACACAAAAGGCAAATTTGGCTTAGGGGTAGATAGAGAAAATTTCAAATAACTACTTTTGAAAGAACACTGTAAAAAGCTGACGCTGAGAAGTATCTCTTTTTCTTGCAAATGATGAATAGAACTGTGTTATATGTATCTCTAATCTACTGCAATCTAGCAGTCGATGGATGTAAGCACTATTGTCAGTAAGTAAGTAGCAGTTTGGTCGTTTAGAGAATTGAAAGAAGTGGCAGAATCATAGGGTATCATAAAACAATGTGCACTAGTCAACAACCTTCTTGTATTGCTGGTTATATACTGCACAGTAACTTAACACACCAAACTTTTCTTGTTTAAAGCTGTATTGCAAAAATATCAATCCGGCAATGCAAATTCCAAATATGTTCAACATGCAGAAATGATCTCTTAAGTACTCGAACCAAAGAAAGCTGAAATCTGATTGGTTGCTAGATTGGCTGTAGGAGGGGAAGATGTCATAGGTGTCATTCTTTTACTGAAGAAAAAGATGTTTCCTTACTCAAAGCAATCTTGAATGTTGGACACGTGCTGATAGAGAAGCAAGCTTCCTAAAAACTTTTCTGTCCATCAACAGATGAATGTCTGTGTCAATGAATGTCGTTTTAATGGGGGGGGGGGGTTCTCCTGGAAAAGTAGAACAAGACAGAAAAAAATGCCCCCTCCTGAGTTGCTGTACATTTGTCCAGATATAATTATTACAGGGGTACTGTGTTGTGCTAAGGTTTTTGGGGTGAATAAATATTTAGCTATTTATTAATTTTTATCAGTAGGTCGATTCACGCAGTCAGCACATTGGACAGAGAAAGGAAGAGGAATATAAACGAAAACATGGAAATATGAATTTTTTTCCCAGTGTGAATCGGCACCAGAGCACAGCGTTTATGGACTCCCAACAGAACCATTAGGAACCAAATGAAAAGAGCAGCTGATGATGAAGAAGAAGAAAATAGAAGTCTTTCATAGGCTGCTTTTTAGGCGCAGTAGCACTTCTGCATCTACACAATGTTCTTCTTGGATTGGCTGGAAAGGGTGACAATGACAATGAAGGATTAACTGTCATAATAATAGACCGTTTGAGTGCTTACATAGCGGGATTAACTGTAGTATTCTTGGAGGAACTGAACCATGCATTTGCAAGTGCTACAGACTGAGACATCACAGTGGTACTGTAGGTTACCAATAGGAAAAGCAGGTCTATGATACTAATTCATATTTAGATGTCAACTGGCCACCACAGAGAAGGAAGATGGTGAGGAACAAGCATGGAGAGACTGGAGGAATGAGAAGGTAAATATGATAGCTGGAGACTTATGGGGGTCATGGGGAAGAAGATGGCAGCAAGATGATTACAAGTGAATTCAGTGTACTGGGTCTTTCAGGGAGTGGATAAAGGTTAAAAAGCAAGAGAGAGGGAAATTTTGCAATCCTATAGGAGCTGTATGTGCATGCCAAGTGAGTTCCCCACTGCAACTTTACTTTTAGTTTGCTTTTCAAGCCTTACAATGATTTTTTAAAAACATTTTTACTGAAGGTATATGTACACACACAAAAACACACACACACACACACAGTATATATATATATATATATATACACAGTATATATATATTTATTTAATGGCATCCTAGTCTTAGTCCATAGGGTTCAATATTGAGTTGGCCCTCCCTTTGCAGCTATAACAGCTTCAACTCTTCTGGGAAGGCGTCCATAAGGTTTAGGAGTGTCTCTATGGGAATGTTTTGACCATTCTTCCAGGAGCGCATTTGTGAGGCCAGGTACTGATGTTGGGGGAGAAGGCCTGACTCTCAGTCTCCGCTCTAATTCATCCCAATGGTGTTCTATCGGGTTGAGGTCAGGACTCTGTGCAGGCCAGTCAAGTTCCTCCACCCCAAATTCGCTCATCCATGTCTTTATGTTCCTTGCTTTGTGCACTGGTGCGCAGTCATGTTGGAACAGGGAGGGGCCATTCTCAAACTGTTCCCACAAAGTTGGGAGCAGTAAATTGTCCAAAATGTCTTGGTATGCTGATGCCTTAAGAGTTTCCTTCACTGGAACTAAGGGGCCAAGCCCAACCCCTGAAAAACGACCCCACACCATAATCCCCCCTTTACCAAACTTTACACTTGGTACAATGCAGTCAGGCAAGTACCGTTGTCCTGGCAACCACTAAACTCAGACACATCAGAACCCCATTCCATGAAGCTCTCTACGCACTGTTGTTGTGCCAATCTGAAGGCCACATGAAGTTTGGAGGTCTGTAACTATTGACTCTGCAGACAGTTGGCGGCTTCTGTGCACTGTGCGCTTCAGCATGCGCTGACCCCGCTCTGTCATTTTAGTGGCCTACCACTTCGTGGCTGAGTTGCTGTTTTTTCTCCGTTGCTTACACTTTGGGGTCTATTCACAAAGCTGCCGAAGGATCTGGCCATAGCTTCGGCCGATCCTTCGGCTGGCTTCGGCCCCAGGACCCCTTCGGTTCAGGAGAACCGAGGGGGTGCTGTACGGGCTATTCACAATAGTCCGTACAGCTCCCGATCACGGCCGAGCAGCTCAGTCGAGCGCTGAGCCGTGCTTTTACTTTTTTCACTCTTTTTCTGTTCTGCTCGGTGCCTCTGAGGGACCGAGCAGAACAGCCGAGCCAAATGCCGCTCGGCGGCATTCGGCTATTCTCTCACTGCTGTTCGGGATCTTTCAGAATAGCCCGAACAGCAGTGAGAAGCCTGCCGGAGGTTCGGCTCAGCCGATCCAGATGTTGGATCGGCTGAGTCGAACTCCTTCTGCACTTTGGGTCAGCCGGACATGCTGAGCATGTTCGGCTGATCCGAATCCACACGAAGCAAGCCGATGTACGGCTGAAATCAGCCGTACCAGCCTGAAGTGAATAGCCGAACAGTGTTCGGCTCACTTCACTTCTGATCGGTCATTCACTCGGCTGCCCTCGGCAGCTTTGTGAATAGACCCCTTTGTTATAATACCACTAACAGTTGACCATGGAAGATTTAGTAGCAAGGAAATTTCACGGAACACCTGAATCCAATGATTTGGAGGGGTGCCCCAATACTTTTGGCAATATAGTGTATATATAAATAAGAATAGCATCCTGGTGTGTTAGCATTGTGAACTGGCCTTTTGTGCTTAAAGTGAACTTGTATTTTTCAATGGCTTTTTTAAGCTATTAAAGTGACACTCTCACGGGCTAAAACTTAAAAACACATTCAAGTACCTTACCTATTCACACAAATGTATCTTATTTGTGTATCACTCAGCTGTAGATCCTCAAATCATCTTTAAATTCATGCTGACACTGCTCTTCCTTCTGGAGGGTGGCTACATTTGTTCCCCATGGTCCCTGTGTGTGTTGTAAAGTATCCACCAATCCAAGCTCACTCCGTGATGGACTACAATCTCAGTACAAATTAGTAAACTAAATGTGAGATTGTAGTCCATCACCGGAGCGAGCTTGGAGCGGTGACTACTTTACAAAACACACTCACGGCACCTTTCTGCCAGTCAGCGTTCCCTCCCACCACCTAGCAACTCTATCACTGCATTATCCATGTCTGTTCCCTCGGTCCCTGCTCCCTTTTTTCTTACCTTTGTAGGGACTTGCAAAGAGGAGAGGAGGCTGAGCCTGAAGTTTCTGGGCTCTCTGCCCACTTAGCATTTGGCGCTACCCATTACATTCTCGCTCTAGTGAGATCACCATCTCCAAATTGCAGCCTGTAGATACAGGTCTTTAAGAGATGCAGTTTTTTTTCCCAGAGATTCATAAGATTTGCGTCAACTACCAGAAGACTTAGGAGATGATCCACAAAACCGGATGTCTCCCAAGTTTGCAGGGTGAATTGACAGCTACCCAGATAGCAAAGATAACTTGCCACAAACGTGTGGCAGGGTTAAATTGTAATTCTTTTTAACTTGCTGCATACATTTCTTGGCAAGTTGTAGACTTGCAGAACACTTGCAGCACAAGTTCTAGTTGACACTTTTTGAATTTGTAGCAAATTTTCTTGTCAGGTCTACAGCAAGAGCTCTGCAAGTGTACAGCACTTTTGCAAAGCACGTTGATCTGGAGACTTGCAATGCAGACTTGCTGTAATTGTGCAACAAAATTGTGAAGCTTGGCAAGTCTAGCAATAGTTTAGCAAGTCATTTTCAAACTTGCAGCTCAATTGCTTGCTATCTGGGTATGCATTTGGCAGCCATGCTTCAATGATCAGGTAATTAGTCCTCTGGCCTCTGGAGGCGCTGTGCACATTGTGTGCGTTGCAGCTGGAAGGGAGAGTAGGTGCACACTTTTGGGATAGCGAAAGAAGTCAAAAGCCAAGATGTTATTAAGGATCGGCTCCCCGCCTCCATTACTACGAAACCCTTTCAATGGAACAGTCATCACGCAGAGGTCCACTATCCATATTAATACTTTATTTATTTTTCTTTCAAGGTAAACATTTTATTTGAACTACAACACCACAATTTATTACTTCTTCCTCCTAAACTATTGAATCCTCTATATTATTATTTCAAACATGCAATCTCTATATTAGTCTGGAACTTAGGGGGGAAATTGAAAAAACTCTGATTTACTTCCTGTATTCTTCTATTACACTAAGTATAGGATGTGCTACTGGTGGAGTAATCAGTAAAATTACAATTTGCTGCTAGTGGAGCTGTTATTATTTTAATACGCTAATTGACAAGATGCTGATCAGGCTATTATTATTTATAATATTAAAATGTGCCATTTGCCCTGGCTATTTCTATTATGTGCTCCTTTATGTGTAACTATTATTAGTGCTATACTCTGCTGAATTTGATTAACATTTTTACTATTATAATGTACTGCTTATGGCAACTATATGTATTTTTTTAAATATTATTATTATTTGCCGCTCATAGGGTTAGAATGATTGTTTTTGCATTGTCACACAGTCAAACAAAGGTTAATAGATGGATTTGGTCTTCTCTTTGTAGTGGATCCTGACCAGACACATGGGCAGGATGTGCACAGTTGACATTAATACAATCTATTGCAGCTGATGGATGATGAGGCTGGCAGTGCTCACGGTGATCAAATGATGTTCCAAGTAATTTGGGACTATAGTTGGTACTATGACCAGCATCACTTTATCTCTGTCTGCTGGTCCTTATTTCATAAACTTGTCCAGTTATTTAAACCCATGGGGAGCACCTCCCAGAAATGAGAAGGACACCTCCCTGAAAGTGCTTCTTTCAGGTTGGGATCCCTGCCAACTGTCTCCTGGTGTTGCTCAAGCATGAGCTGTGGCTGTTTCCTGTCAACCATTGTTATATCAGGATTGTTATGCAGTAGACTGTCTGTCTGAAGATCAGGTGAGGATTAAGATGAGGTCAAGGGGTCAGTAGATATGTTGCACTGGTGGCCCTCAGTGCAGATACTTCACCACTCCACTGATCAGACCTGGATCGGCACTCAGTGACACATGTTGGGCATTATATAGCTAACTGCTCAGACCTGCAATCACAGTGCCTGGCAGAGAGAAGTCTTCCAACGCTAACTTTCATTGTGGCAATGAGGTATTATGCAACCAATGTAAGAGCTGTAAAGGAAGTTGACTTTGGAAGGTGTTTTACAATAATCCATGTCCTTTAGGAACACCCACTTTTCATTATGCCCATCAATCATTGTGACAACATAACATAACCTTTAGCCTGGGGGGAAATGGCAAGTCCATAAGATCTTTATTTCTTTTTTCTCAACTGATTTCTTGGTGAATCTACTTTTTTCTGCAATGGAAAATTATTTATCTTGCAAATATTACAATGTATCATGTGTCAAATACTGGTTGTTGGGTTGGTTTCTGTATCCATCTCACTCTTCTGGCCATCAACTGCTAATTTCTAAGTATGATATCTGTTAATTGTCATTTTTGCACAATCCAGACCTTACTACTTCATTGAATGTATCCTGTGTGCTTTCCTTAATATATATTTAGCTAGGGCTCCTTCTTCTATTATCTATTGGGCCTGCAACATTTCTCTTCCTTCTATGCTAAATAGACAATAAGACCTGTCTTAGCTTCCACTGAATGCAAAGAGTGATTGATGGTGAATCTTTTTCATCTTCTAATCTATCTTTACTCTAGTCCACATACTACTCCAAAGTCAGCCCAATTGTTGATGGCTTGGAATGAATTTCCACCATCAAGTTTGGTTTTTAAATGTTTGTGCTTGTTGTTAAAGTGGACCATTACACTCAAAAATCTAATTCTACCAATGCATCCCTCTATGTATGTTGATTAATAATAACATAGACATGGCATGTGTAAAATGCTGTGATTTTGAAATACTTACAGTTGCAGAGCATTCACTTCCTGCTTTGAAAGTGAAAATTACTTCAGTTTGCCAATGCAATGCACACTGGGATTTCCTTGTCATCAGCACAGCATTGCTGGCAAATCTCACCTGTAATGTAACTAGATCTCAGGGAAAGGCATTTTCCTCCCCTGATATGATGTGCATGGTCACATGTCCTAGTCACATGTCTAGTCAGAGGTGCCAGTAATCCAGGAAGTAATAGGAGAGTTAGTAACCTGCCCTTAATTAACATGGCCACTGTCAGAAGACTGGGGAAGAAAAGAGAAATGAGGCAGGCAAAGAATACAAAGCCAGCAGTTATCTATAAGTATTTGTTTGTAGATTGTCATTACTAAACATTTCTTTTTTTTTTTTTATAAATTCTTTATAGTTTTTACGAAATTTATAACAAAAACAGTAAGAAAATAGCATGAGCACAAAGTGTACTCTAAAATCAGTCAAGTAAATCTACCACGCCATCCACGTATCCTAGGGTACGCATCTCTCAGTACAACCATAATCAGGCTCAGACATTAGCCTGTACGCTTCATCTATGACAATTCAGCTGTACACTTTCAGCGTTAGACGGGTACCATATGCATCTTAGCGAGTAAGTGTGGTGGTTATAGGTGAAAGGGTAAGGGTAGGGAGGGGGAAGAAAAGAGAAGACCAAGAAGAAAAGTAGTATAGGAAGGGAAACAGACGTTTTCTCCCGTGTCTCTACCGGATTCTGATCACATCACCGCGGTTCCTGACACGCGCCTACGTATCTCCCATTCACTAGCGCTACTGCCCGCAGATGAGGTCCCATATGTCCACATCTCCATCCCAGATAGGCCATTCGCCTTCCGGGACAGTCTTTACGTCTCCCCCAACAGGGTAACATATTCCTGGATAGTAGTGAAATCCACCCAGTAAAACCAGGTCCGATTAAACTGTGTCTCTTTGTGGCTCGCCGAGGCCAGGAGATCCTCCATTCTGTAGATCTCTCCAACCCTCGCCAGCCACAGCGAGATTGGTGGTGCCACCGTGCGCTTCCAGTAAAGGGGGATGCATGCCTTCGCTGCACTGAGTAAGTGCACTAAGAGGGACCTCCTATAGCGGCGTAAGGGCATGGGTGCCAGGTGTAGGAGATATTCAGCTGGGTCGGACCCCAAAACAACCCCTGTCAATGTGTTGCATACCTCTGCCACCTTATCCCAGAAAACCCTCAGCAGAGGGCAGGACCAGAACACATGTAATATCGTACCTTCTTGCGCCTGGCAACGCCAGCAGAGTGGTGAGCACTGTGGGAACATTCTATGCAAGGTCGTCGGGACTCTGTACCATCTGGATAGAATTTTGAACCCCGTTTCCTGGACCCTGCTGGATTACTAAACATTTCTAAAGGTGTGTTTGTTGTTATTTTAAAGATATGGGTAAAGGTCCGCTTTAAGCCCCTTTCCCCCAGGTATCTGAACTACTTCCATCAAAGTTATCTTTCCTCTGCTTTCCAGCTTGCAGTTGTCTAACCCAAATTCTATTACTTTATCTTTGCTGAGTATTCGAACAGTGTCAAGCAGCAAGTCAATCTCCATCTGGGCCTTTCTACAGTTTCAGACTATCCATACAATCATTATTAGGGGGTGGTGGGACTTTTATTGTTATTACTATTATTTGCTGGTTTTAAGAGCTTTTTCATTTATTTTAAAATTATTATTCATTACTGGTAGGGCTATTTGTATTATTATTATAATCATTTTTATTATTATTGTGCTTTTTGATGGATCATTATTATTGTATGTGCTGCTGGTAGAGCTGAAGAGAATTGTGGGGGTGCAAAGAAATGTCTGACATATTTAATGTGCAGAATATTATTGTAAAGTCCACTGTGAAACCAACACTGCATCACAGTCAGGGGACCAAAAGCATTCATTCAAGGGACATTTGTAGTAGCACTGCATGTTTTTTTTATTATATGAAGTATTTAATCATTAAAATATACATTCTAAAAAGGGAGGACTACCTTAGTCTTTCATGAATTAAGTTGTGTGATTTGTTTTGTGAGAACATGCTGAGTTCTTCGAGCTGTCCTTTATGAATGGGAAACTGCAGGACATGTTTCTGCTGGGTCTGCAAAACATTTTCAGAGGTATCAGGTTGGTGTCCAAGAGGTCTGCTTCAATTAAGCTAAGATCAACCCCTGGTTAGAATACATCGAATAGATACTCCCTTCACTGCTGTTTGTCCAGGCAGGGACACATTCCCTCAGCACGATGATAAGATTTAAATTCAGTCATTCTCTTGGCTCCCGGGACATTGCAAGGTCTTTAGCTGCTACACTTCCAATGTGCTGCCCGTTCATTGATCACAAGTCAGACTAGTGAATAACTATTACCTACGCTATGCATTACAGGATGGCTCTTGTTGCACCCAAACCAATATACCACACATGCCTACCCATTAGCTCTTGCAGGCGCATTCTATTGGCCCAATGTATGCAACATCAGTAGGTGGGACATGCAACTACTAAATGACCAGTGCTGCTCGACTGAACATGTACCAGCTGGACTTACTGAGATGCTGTTGTTTAGATTTTTGTATTAGTATATGCTACTTTTAAGAATTTGATTATTATTATTGTCATTAACTTTTTGCGCTAAGTAAGCGTCTTTTATTTTTATTGTTTTTTATACTAATAGTAATATGTTTAATGAGTATTATAATACCAATAATATCTGCTATTGGTGCAGTTTGTTATTGTTATTAATATTAATATTATTAGTTACTTATGGGGCTATTATTATTAGTAGTAGTAGTAGTAGTAGTAGTATTTGTAGTACTAGGTATAATGCACTGCTAGCTGGAGTATTATTTGTTAGTGATTTGTCACTTACAGGGTTATAATTATAATTTATAAATAGGATTTTAAAGTTATTGTGCACCTTTATTTTTTTAGGGGAAGAGGTAATTTTCATGCTAAGAGAAGCTAACAGTCTAGCAGGGCTGTTCATGACAATAAAGGAAACTGCTTAATACCGTATAGTCTACTGAGAGGAATACTTACCTTCAAGACTTTTCCTGGGCTGAATTTATAAAATGAAGAGCAATGTACAGTAACCTAAGGACCAATCAGAATGTATATCCCTCCATATTGAATACAGTAAACTGAAATATGATTGGAGCCATTTGCTGATTATTTTTTCATTTAACTGTCACTAGCTTCATTACAGAGGAATTGTCAGAAGATATACTAAAGTGGGCACAATGAAAATAATGAATACAAAAATAAATATTGAATGTAAATGCCATTATGTCTAAAGAGAAAAATAAGTTGTATATAAAATGAAAGTGAGAATTCCTGAAAGGAAATTGAATAGCCTGTACAGCACCCCTTCGGTTCTACTGAACCGAAGGGGTCCTGGGGCCGAAGCTAGCCGAAGGTTCGGCCGAAGCTACGGCCAGATCCTTCGGCAGCTTCGTGAATAGAGCCCTTAGAATAGATTACATACAACAGGTGTAAACTGTGCTTTTTCTATAATGCAATTATAATTGTACAGATTTAGCATCTCCCTAGTCCTGTCAGTAATTTGGGAGAGAGGACATTTTGGCCAGATGAAGACTGAACCTCTCTACTGCCATCTGGAGGATCTGGTAGATCTAAACCCAATCAATAAAATTCCATAATAACTTTATCATGTTAATGCAATTTCGCACACACACTGCTTGAAGTTCTTTACTAGAACAGCACACAAGACATAACAACAACCATTTACATGTTTCAGTTGCAACCGGTTTCAATCATAGCTCTGTGTAAGCATAACTGTTTTATGCTCTGTAGAGTGCCTCAAGGAAGCATCTAAAGTGGAGGACATCCGTGTGTGATGGAGTTCCTGGTGGCAGAATGATTGCATTTTGAGTGACTGATCCCTTCCTCAAAGTGAAACCAGTTTCAGAGGGACAGGATCTTTTAAAGGCTTACAATAGATGTCATATTGTATTTAAATAAGCTTTGCATTATGGTGTCTTGGTTTTCATGGTTACTCAAATATGATAGTATATAATACCTTTTAGACTCTGTATGATTTTAAACTAAACTTATATAGGACTAGTTCAGGGTATACCAATCCTTTTTTTAAAGTGTCTTACACAAGGACTGTCTGGCTGCCTCATAGGCACCAATCAGATTGAAAACCTTTAGATTTCATCCATCTATTGGTATCTGCAAGTCTGATTCTAATTAGTTATTGTGGGCAACACATCAGAACAGTGTCTGAATGAAGAACTGTTCTGACAGGAATGTGTAATTTAAGGGGTTCTGTCACAGGTCCGTGCACAGGTGTCCAGACACCGTATGCAGGTACCTACACGGGGAGACCAAATACGTATGATCACACCGGACAAGGCAAAATGTGTTGTATACAGTTTATTTGTAAACAGCACAACCAAATAAAACACCCAAAAGCAAACATGAATTAGTAACGTGACCCCAACTAAATATAACCCCCAACACCTATAACATATAACAGGAGAAAATAGCTAAATACAGTTAACAGCAACAGGACTACAAGCAGGTAATGTCAACAAGACTATAAGCAGGTAATGGCAACAGGACTACAAGCAGGTATCAGGACTTAGGTCTATAAGCAGGTAACAGGACTTGGGACTCAGGATACACAGGAAATAACAACAGGATACTGAGCCATAGTCCTGACTGCAGGGAGGGTTAAATACTCTCCCAGGAAGCACCAAGTGATGGATAAGTGCTGGCAGCTGGGAGACACCCGCAAGTGAGCAGTGGTGGTCTGGTACCTGACAGTTCCTGGTTGCCTGGAGACACCTGCAGGTGAGCACAGGAACTGCAGGACCTAGCTCCAGCACCACCTGGAGGCGCTCTGGATCCTAACAGGTTCTAAAATTGACTGTGGGGTCTCTTTCCTGGCTGTCTCGCACTCCCTCCTGGCTGTCTCTCCTCGCTCTCCCTCCTGGCTGTCTCTCCACGCTCTCCCTCCAGGCTGTCTCTCCTCACTCTCTTTCCTGGTTGTCTCTCTTTGCTCTCTCTCCTGGCTGTCTCTCTTCACTCTCTCTTCTGGGTTTTCTCCTTGCTCTCTCTCCTGGCTGTCTCTCTCTCTCTGCCCTGGCTGTCTCTCCTCGCTCTCTCCTGTGTATTCTCCCGAAAATTTAGCAGCATGGTGCTAGAGTGTTCGGGTTTTGCTTGAAAAAATGGTGGCAACCCTAGCAGCACCATTCTGTTTACAATGCAATCTGCATTGCATAGTGTTGCTCCACCGCTGCTGTGTGCCAGGTGGTGGGTAGTGGGCACATAATTGGGTATTCTTTACAAAGTGAATTTTCACTGCATTTACCAAGCTAAGGAGAACTTCCCCTCCAAAGTGCAAATTCCCTTGCAAAGTAAACAGCCTATTTGCCTTAAAGGAGAACTATGAGGTGAGTTAGAGCTGACCTGTGACAAAGAAGCTGTCACAGGTCGGCTCTATTGATCGGGAAGTGAGCAGAAACATACAGCCGATCCACTCACTTCCCGATTGTCTCCCTGCAGTAAGAGGTTACTGCCAGTCACCCTCCACTGTCTGATCCTTAAGCGCTGAGTGGAGGAACGAACGGGGGAGGGGGTGGGCTCAGCTGGCTCTGCTTCTAGATAGGGAGAGCCAGCTGTCACTCACGCAGCTGGGTGGATCCAGACAGTATTGTCTGGATCCGTCCTGGCTGCAGCGCTCTCAGTACATCTCGGGCACTAGCCTGCTATATACTGAGCTTTGGGTAATGGGAGGAGGTTAGTATATGTCCTCTTGTGACCCTATAAAGGACTATGGAGGCAAAAAACTTACCCCATAGTTCTCTTTTAAGTAAATCAACCTCATTGAGTCCTGGCCCTGAGAACATGAACATGAGTACTAAACCATTCAGCCCAGTATACTCTTTAATGCCATGGATTTCAATGGTATGGCATGGGGAAGATTGGAATATAGCCTTACCCTAGTCCTAACCTCTTACTCTAATTCGAAATAAGAAACTCTAGTTTTATGTCTATGGACTAGTTTACCTTAACACAAATATTACCTCTTATCCAATATCCACTCTCCCAACAATAAAGTTTTTAGTATCTCAAGCAAACTTTTTACGTTTTGGAAACAGTTGGAAATAATAAAAAACCCATGTCAAGTTCACTGCCGCAAGCAGTGATTTCAGCTAATAGTCTGGAATCATTCAAGAGGCTTTTGGACGATTTCCTGAGAAACGGTAATATACAGGGGTACAAGTACTCCTAAAAACGAGATGACGCGAGGATCTTTACACCCACACACACACACAATGGGTTGGACTTGATGGACATATGTCTTTATTCAACCTCAAATACTATGTAACTATGTAAGTTTATCTTTGTTTTGCTGTCTGTAACACATTGATTAGCTTTTTCTTCACTTCCTTTCTCTGGGACACAACAGAAAGTAAGAAAGAATCTCTACAATGTAAACCTCCTGTAAAGAGTTTCCACTGGAGCACGTGTCCCTATTGGAAGTTTTTGCTTTCTATTACTGTTCCACAACTGTCACTAATACAAACAGAGACAGCGAATTTCCCCAGCAGAGAAGCAGACAGTAATATAAACCATACAAGGGTCCTAACCCTTCCCTATTCCATGTTGGCTTTAAATGCAAAAAAATGTTGGATTTAAATGCACTTTAACATTGCTTTTGCACACAAAATGTGTCAAAGCCAATGTCATGTTTTATAATATATTAGCAGCAAAAACTGTGAATACAATACTTTACACTGAGCTATATGCTAAAGAACTTGAGCTGAACACAACTGGTCAGTTAGATTTTATCTCTAGTTTTTAGTTCACTTTTCAACTGATATCTCCAATTTTAATTGTAATCATTTGTGCTTAGGGTCATGTAGTGTTCCCCTTGATGAGAAATATTCATTGAATGTTTATTGAAACTTCAAGAAATCTTTTTTGCTCATACATGACCAACCTGAAAATGCCTATCTACTGATTCAGGCATTTTAGCCCGGATCTAAACACAATCTATGAGATACCTGCAGACATGACCTGATCATTAAAACCTGGTCCAATTCTTGTTGTTCTCCCCAGATAATCCATTGTCAAAGGTTCATCTCCACTGTCCTCTCCCATAGGTTAAATATGTAAACCCACCTGAGACATGTTTGTGTTTAAGGATCCATTGGTTGACACATTTGCCAAAGGGCGTTAAACTCATGACTACATATCCGACTGTACTGTACTAACTACGATCTTATGCCTGTAGGTCTTATTTGGATGTTCTTTTTTTATCTGGCAGTAAAAACAGATTTGTGGACAGAAAATAAGTGTGGAGATTAATCCTATAGATTCATTATCTATAATGTCACCTTGGAAATAAGGACACCATCAGAAATCTTCAGAAATCAGCCTACATCAGGAGTTGGTGGAAAACTGGAAATGACAAGGCAAATCTGTGTGGGATTTACATTGTCTTCCAAATAATAGGTTTCTTGACTCATCCAAGGTTTTATTTTTTTGCGTACTCTCCACTACATTGTTCCCAACTGCAGACATAATTGGGTCTGGGAATCTTGATATAATTGACTCTCACTACTGATAAAATGTGTCTTGGTACGATTAGACACTAAAAACATGAGCAGGAGGCTGTATTTTACCTCATTTATCTTAATTCTTATGTACAGAACTCTCCATACTAGAGGAGATTGAAAGTAAACCAATGCCAGAAGGGATCTATTGATCAAAGTGGTTACTCCTGCCTTCTTAATTAAAGCCGCTGAACTGAAACATTTGACCACCCATCTTTCCCATTTAGCAGATTCTGCATCATTCAGGAGGGATTCTTATAAAAATGAAATTCAAACCTTTACTATTACAAGCTCTTTCCATAAACATTTGAGAAGAAAAAAGAATCCATTTCACTTCTTTTCACTTCTTTAAAAATGGATTATCTAAGTGTCTAGTTTGTAAATGTTTTAACGATATTTATTACATTTTTTAATACTTCTGTCTTTTTTCATTGTAATCACATATACATAAGTCATTGGGGTTCTCCAAGCCTCACAATATCAAAAAAGCTACACAGAATAAAATATCTGGATCATTGTAGCTTGGAAAATGCGGTCCTGTTTGAGGATCAAACGGCTGTTTCTTATCCAGTAATGTACAGCCATGGTGCCCACTGCTTTAAAGTCTCTTTCTGTACCAGTAAGCTGCATTATTTTTCTTTTTACTATAAGGGCTAATTAACATTTGTCCATTTTCTAATGTTCAAATAGCAGTTTAAACAAACATATGCAGATTGATAGAAAAATATAAGCATGTCTAGTAAATCTTATGCTTAGGTATTTCTCTTTGATCTCTCATATCAGACGACCACTTATTTTTCCTGAGCAACTGATTTGCAATGTAAATTGCAGACTATGGAAATAGGTTTGGGAAACATCATGCAGTATGGTAATACAGTCTCAACCTCATCTGATCTCCCTGAATGAGAAGCTAATTGAGCCATGATGCTTCCCGTTTTAGACTGCAGAAGTCAAGGAATTTTCCTATTAGTAGTGCATGCCTTTTGTTTGCACTTGGTGGAATTTACCAACAAATAAGTTACCGAATTTCCTGGGCAATATATGTTCTTTTATGCACTACACACCTGATTGTGTACCATGATTGTAAAAAAAGGGCATTGCTGCAAGATGTACAAATGTGTCCAGCATTCTTAGAGGCTATTGCAATCCAGGGGTGTATCTGTTATGAGCCTGAATGTCACTAATATTGAGCCCTAAATCAGCTTATTCTATTATTGTATAAGGTAAACTGAGATTTTTAAATATAGTCTCGGAACCACTGTAATTTTTTGCAAACATTTTTAATAACAATTTTTCAATATAAAACACACAATACAACATGGAAAATTTACATTTATTGTCATACAGCAATAGGCATATAGGTGAATATTTGTGAACATACACAAAGCTTCTAGTGTAACAATTGGCATTAATTTGGTGGAATAGTCCTGTTGAAAAAAAACCTGAAAATCTTAAATGTTGGTTTTCATTTTACACATGAAAATGTTCTATTGTACTGCTGAGCAATCTCTTCTACATAGCTATAAACCCTGGCAGAAGTTCTAGCCATTCCAACTCTGTTTAAAAAGTGGTTTTATTGATGTACATGTCCCAATTGGAGTGATATGCTATCTTATTGACTATTGTCTCTAGGACAGTGAGGTAAGTAAGTAAGGTAGTTTTAAAAACTTGTCAGAGGTTATGATGCTTTTATGACAGTTTTGATGCCTTCTGGCACTTTTAAAAAAGTGGTTTAGTTTATCTATATGTCCCCATCGGAGAGATCTACTGCTTGGATGACCACTGTCTGTGTATCAAAAAGCAAAGGCAGTCTGCCCCTCGGTGACACAAACAGCTATAAAAACCTGGCCCTTAAACCCCAAAGTGAAGTGATTCATTGATAAACAATTTAGGTACCTCCTGAAAGAGAGCATCATAACCTCATTCCAAAGTGATTGTTCACATTTCAAGACAAACAGTGAGAAATAAAAGAACATCTCTTCATTTTTAATGTCCTTGATGCCTGGAGGAATTAAGGCTTGTGTGCATGTGCAGGGGTTATGCCAATGAAGATGGCCTAAGATGCCGAACAGAGAAGATGTAAATGGTAGCAGGGCTAAATAAAGCAGAGTTTACTTCTACAAAGGGGATCAGCACTAAACAAGTGTAAATTCAGTATCTTATAAGGAATATAAGTTAATTCATAAGGGATACAATTTTGCCTAAGCAGTAGTCTGAAAAATCTACCTTTTGCCTTAAATTCCTTTTGAAAATAGCAGTATATGTCTTGGCATGTGACTGTTCCACAGCACTCTTGTTCTGCACTAATAGTTGTATATCTGCAGTGTGAGATCAGATATTGCGGTCACTAACCGCTAGTCTTGGAGATTTAGAGTGGATTTTAGTTTTGTCACTAACATACCTTCCAACTTTCCGGGATGAGAAAGAGGGATGTTTTCCAGCACAATGTATTTAGACAATGGACACACCCCTGGAATGCCCCCCAGTTACATGTACAATTAGAAATGTATATGCCAAAAATGATTGGTTAAACCCAGAATAGTTCCCCCCCACCATAACTTTTGCTTTATATTGGCGTTTTCAAAAAGGCAAACAAGAGAATTACGAGATAAGATTTGATAAGACTTTTGCTTCATACATTCTGTTAATCTGTGCTTACTTCACCTCTCTTGCTACTTCTTCATTTATCAGTCATCAGGGGGCAGTTTGACATGGCATTGCCATCCCCCCACACAAAAGCCCAGTGCAGAACAAGGTATAGTAAATAAGTACTGCCATTATCGGTGTTTGATCATTTGCACTCCACTTTTTTGGACACAAGTTCCATAGTGCAGGTCCTCTTTAATAACCCTGACACTGTGTCCCTTTTATACTACCCAGCTGATTACCACACTCTGTTGGTTCTTTTCCAGAATTGAACATGGCCATATCTGGATCAATAAGATTAGAGGGAACATTGTTTAGGGGCTAAGATAACCAAATGTATCTATAAAGGATCAGATACTTTGCAACTGAACTGCAATTCATTAAATATGTTCATGTTGGCAGTCAGGATTTTCAGTCCACTAGTTTGCTAAATTTGTCACATGGATGTTCAAATAAATAGACAAATGATAATATAACTAATTGCCCCATCTACAGTGCACTGTGGATCAATCCATTTATCTTAATTGTCTGCCACAGAGAGCCCAGATGACAATAAGAACATTTGGACACAGAGTGTGCGCGTTCAATAGAATGAAAGAGAATAAAAGCTAAGTCGCTGACCCGGAATAAGCATGCAGCAGGTGAAGTGTTGATCTGTATAATTGTTCCTGGTCAGTCACTTGGAAAGCTTTGAAGCCTGACTCCAGACTTAGACCCCCACTCCTCAATTCCCCTCTCACCTTCCTCCAAAAGGGCTCTCCACATGTATGATTTGTTTATTCTTTTTTATTTTCAGATTAGAACTGAACTCTCTATAATTTACTCTATAATTACTCTATACTTTACTCTATAACTCTATAATTTCTACAGCCAAAGATGGTACCATCTTAGCCTCTATTTAGATCGGCAAAAGCCATGATACGACACATGAGAGCAGCTATGACATCAGCCATTTGAGGGCTTGAAAGTTTAATTGAGAGCTGACATAGCACACTGCCAACTTTGACAGTTATCACCAGAGGCATGCCTTGAATGCAGTATACACCGAGCATATGCTAGTAAGCAGATGAAAACACTGCATTGGTGGGTTTTACTAAGAATGTAATAACATTTAGTAAACATTTTCTAACTTGAGCAGTTACATTTGTGGGTTTGTCCTGTTTCCAGGCCTGGCACATGTCATGCTAGGTCTTCTTTCTCTTCACCTCTTCTCCAGCGTTAGGCAGTCTTTGTGATTAAGTCAACCCCGCTCTCTACCCTATGAATTAATCATGCCACAGTGATGCCCTCTCAGGGGACAGGGCCATGATGCCCTGGATTCATAATTTGTCTTCAGTCTGAAGTCATGTGCAAAAAAAGAAATGTGGGTTTCAGCACCAGACTGAAGCTATGTATTGCACATCTAATTTTTTTTTTTACTTACTGGCTGGAGCCCATTTTGGTCTAAAACATAATTGTCCAGGGTTAGACTTCAAAGTCAATGGAAGAGGCAACTAGCAAGGAGGTTATTAGAGACATCTAGATGTTTCCATCATGGCAACTTTCTTCTAACCTTTTGTCAGAAACCTAATATGCAGAAATCACTCTCCTTACACTTAGACCTTAGGAATACACTTAGGAATGAGTCTGGACTCACTTGGCTCCGACCCTAGGGTTACTTTAGGTGCAGCAGCAGTATATGTATATATACTGTATATATACTGATTGGCTGCCTCTACCTGAGAAGGTAATCAGTAGCATATCCTGGCTGTATCTCAGAACAGTGTCAGGCCCGGAACTTGAAGGAGCCCAGAACCACAATCTAGCAAATGTAAGGGGGGAATGGCCTCTGCATATTAGGTTTGTGAGGGAAAAATTGATGGGAAAAAGGTCAGGGTAAGAAATGGGAGCGGGTGTGCCGAAAGCTTGAATTGTAATTGTTATCTAAGATTTTTCTTACCCATTTGTTTTGCCTTTGTGTTTAGCTGTTCTTTAAGGAACCTTCTAATACAGTGTCTCTTAGCTAGTACCTAAGGCCTCTTTCACACGGTCCGATCAGAAGGTGATCCACGCACGGATGAGCTGCTGTTCAGAATTGATGTCACCATTGTGACATCTGTGTCCATCAAGTTTTTTCCTCCATCACAATGGAGGAAAAAACTTAAATTACCGGACACATGTTAGGTCTATGGGGAAAGGGATCTTACTGGACATATTTCCATTGACATCAGATTACCTCTAATCCAGCAGGTTTAGGTCAGTCAAAACGGAACTCAGATCCGTTTGTTTTCTGAACCTGGCTAGAGCCAGGGGTAACAAGATGTAAAGGAACGCCCTTCCATTTATATCAGGTTGCCCATAGATTAAAATCGGGCTTCCGATCAGGTCCGCCTGTTTTTCTATTATATCGGAAATCCCATGTAAAACAGACCTCAGGACCCTCTATTTGGAAGCAGATCCTCCAGACACGTTTCTATTTAGCACTTAGCCCATGTTCACAGGACAATGCACATAAAAATGCACAGATTGGCATGCAATAAAGTGTGATGACATGCTTTCTTAATTTGTTGTGTTGCACTGTGATTTACTGCACATAACACTGAGTTTTTAATTGTGTTTTCTATGTACAGGCCACATCAGTTGTTAGGATTGTGGTGTGGGCCCCAAGTGACGAGGAGGACCTCCCTTGCAACCCCGTCTGATGACCACTGGGGTTGAGAACAGTAAGTTCAGGCAACGGGTGCACGGGTGCCGGTTGGCAAATCTTGAGGTCACGAGGATGACTTGGTGACCTGGAAGAATAGCCGTCGTGCCTAAAGGGTCAAGCGAAGGGAGCGTAAGAGACAAGCCGGGTCAATAACAGGCGGGCAGCAAAGTACATGGGGTTAACCAGAGAGATATCCAGAGACAAACCGGGTCAGTAACGAGCGAGCAGCAGAGTACCAGGGGTTAAACGAGAGAGAGGTCCAGGGACAAGCCGGGTCAAAACAGGTAAGCAATAAAACAGGAGCAAGGCAGGGTAATGGAGCTGGGTAAATGACAGGTAACAATAGGAGCAAGTCAGGTTAATGGCCAGTGACTAGGCACAGGAGCACAGCAGGAAAATCCAGTGCTGGCTGAAGATCCCCCAGAACTGAATGGGCATCCTGCGGTGCTTTATATAGGCTGATGATGTGCTACTGCGCATGCGCCGGCGTGATTACTTCACTGCGCCTTATTGACGCGATGACGTCATGCCGCGCGGGGCGTGACCCGCCGGGCCGTCTGTGCCTGCGCGGCCGGGACGTGCTGGTGGACGCCCTCTCTGTCCGTGTCCCCGCAGAGGGACGCGGCATCTCCCGCGAGCAGGTACCCGACATCAGTGGTAAGAATACTAACATAATTTTTTAGAATATTGTAATAGGTGCGTTGATACATTTTTGTGCGTTGTGTTGCATAAGAATGCAGCGGGTCTGCATTCTTGCTCAAAGCACATCAATGCACTTGTATGGTGTGAACAGGGCACATAGAGAGCAATGGTTTATTCAATATCCTTCATTGAGCCTGTGTTAATGAAGGAGCTCTTACCCTAGAAGTGTCAGTGACATCACTGGAAGACAAGGTATACAAAGACTCAGAAGTAAATTAGATGCAACATGCTGTCAGAAGAAAAAAAAAACAGTTTGCATTTCAGGTGCTTTTCACATGCATGAGGGGAAAATGTAGTTCAGATGACGCAGACAGGACTTGCTGCTTTTTGCCTAAAAAAAAAACCTGGCAAACATAGCAATGAATGCTGTTCAATAAGATCATAATTCAGACATTTCATTCCAAAGCATTGCAAACTACTTCACAAATGCATGTCAGATGAAAAGAACAAACAAAAATGTACACAAGCTCTTTGGTGATGCGGCAGTCACTTGTCACATCAGGAAGGGAGCAGCTGCTGTCTAGAGGTTCAATGAGTAGCTCTCTGGAAAAAGTAAAGACAAAGTGGATAGCTGCTTCTAGGTACAGTCCGGGTCCCTAATGAGTTACTGGTAGAGACAGACAATGGGCATTTGACAAAAATGTATGGGAGACTGGGGAGCACTGGATTCTGATACTGCAGGAAAAAATGGATAGTTTACTGGCAGCAGCACAATAACAGCATCTTTTGGCCATACAATAGCTGTGTGGGTGATGACAAGAACAGAAATTTCAGGCGTACCAGCCTGAAGTGAATAGCCGAACGGTGTTCGGCTCACTTCACTTCTGATCGGTCATTCACTCGGCTGCCCTCGGCAGCTTTGTGAATAGACCCCTCAATGTATCTAATTTTCACAGTAAGATGGTCACATAATGGTAATCATGGCAGCAAAGCCCTTACTGCCCAGGGGAGGGAGTACATCAAGCACAGTCCAGAACATACAGTATCTGTCCCTCTGTGGTGACAATGTTTTCATGGAAATGCTTTAGTTGCCCAGGCTATGTAGCTTGAGGGGCTCCCCTCGAGCTGCTCCCTCACTTATAGGGCCATGTCACAAAATAATTTGTAGTAAGTACAGAATCTCTTTCCTGAGAAAAAACTCAGCTGCAGTCAATAAAAAGTATGTGCTGTTGATTATGTGTTTCGATGAAGCACTGAGGTCTTGAGGAATGCTTTGTGCAGGAAACATATAGATAGGAAAACTTCCTGTGTATCATAGATATAGAGCATGCATATTATTATTATTATACAGGATTATATAGCGCCAACAGTTTGAGCAGCGCTTTACAATATAAGGAAGACATTACAATCACAATACAATTCAAGACAAGATGGTAAGGAGGGCCCGGCCCATGAGTGCTTCCAATCTATATAATTGCACTACAGTGCCATCTACAGTTCAAAATACAAATTGCTGTCAGTGACACAATCAGTACATATCAGCAAATGCTGCTGTATTTCCAACATATGCCACACTATCCCAGTAGCTTGACTTAGGATTTTTAGCATTTGGAGCTAGTAGGGAGTCATCCAGTGGCGTTGCTACAGGGGGGCCGCTCTGACGTCGCTACAGTCAGAGCGGCGGAGGGAGAGACCATTTTCTCGGGGGGCGGGAGTGCCCAGTTCCCCCTCGCCCAGCCGTTCTGACCGGGCTGGCCAGACAAGCAGCAGGTGCACAGGTCCCACAATGTCACTCCGATCCGCCCCGTAGCCGGCTCCACGGCATATAGCCGCGGAATTTGAAGTACGTCCTGTGCCTCAGCTACTGAGGCACAAGGTTCTCCATCCTTTAAAAAAAAAATTACTACTTACCTCACCGCTCTCCATCCTGAGTTCCACGCTGACAGGCTGCATTCTTCATTACTCCTGCCCTTTGGAGCTACACACTGACATGTTGATTTTGATTTCATCTGCACCTTCCCTTGTGCGCTGTGTGGAATTACAAGTCTGCTTACTGCAAGTATAGCTTTGAGTTGGCAAAGTTATCCCCTCACTTGCTGGGATTGTTATTAATTTGTAACTGGTTCAAGTACTGTTGCTATTGGAGTTTCATTTAAAGGTCTAATGTTAGTCTTAGGCCTGGTTAACACCTGCGCATTCTGAGGACGAGTGGCGATGTGCGTGATCGGCATGTGTCTGTGAAAAGTTGTCAAGATGCACTTGCTGTGCCATAGATTTCTAAAGGCACCCCCAAATGCGGCCAGCAAGTTGTGAGTTTTTCTGCTGCATTTCCATGCATGCAAAAGCAGCAGAAAAATGCATCTCGCGCAAAGCGCAAAATAGTGGAGGAGCCTTTTTGCTGTGTTTGCCACGCAGATATCTTTGTAATATTCCCTTCGCACACTGTACCCCAAAATCCAGCAGATGCTGGAGCAACTGGTGGATGGCGCCACAATGTACGATCTAGAACAATGGTTCTCAACCTGTGTAACCTCATGACCCATATTTCTCCAAGGTCATTAAGTCGCGACCCATGTCGCACTGCAACGGAATGCATAGTATTCTGTGTTCCAGTGTGGGCGATTGAACTGTGGGCGGGAAGTGGGGATGAATGGCAACGCAACTCACCACCCGCACGAAAACGCATAGTAGGTGCAATTACGTGGTACAGTGCATAAATGGCACAGGACTGTTCGATTAACGCACTGTACTAGTGTGAACGGGCACTTAAAAACGCTGACAGATACACACATCCACAATCTCACACACACATATACTCACTCCCTCCCCAAAAATATTTATTTTTTCTTTTTTTTTAAGATCCACCCAGTCTCCAGACGTTATGAGAACAGGAAATTAGAAACTAGAAAAGTGGAAGGCATGCGGCGACCCAATGAACATGGGGTCGCGACCCACTTTTGGGTCACGACCCACCAGTTCAGAACCAAGGATCTAGAAGATATGTTGTCCGCACACCATTCTGCTTCAGAATGTCCTTTTTTATTTGTATTCCTTTAGCATGCACATGTCCTACTAAAGGAATACAAATAAAAAGGACATTCAGAAGCAGAATGGTGTGTGGACAACATAGCTTCTAGATGCCACGCAGATATGACCATTGAAATCAATGGAGCAGCGCGGCAAATGCAAATGCACGTTCGCGGGACATGTAGTTGTGAACATGGCCTTATTCTTTACTCATAATTAGCTTGGGAGGGCCAATCAGGAAGCGGGCCATTTGTACCTTAGGTCTGCCACTGGGTGCACTGTATTCAGGAAAATTAGACTCTGGATCCCCACTGCCG
>NW_017306435.1:909701-941575 GCF_000935625.1 Nanorana parkeri | reverse complement strand
AATGTATTATTATGTAGGAGGGGGGGATTGGAAGGGGGGGTGTATTATTTTGTGTGAGTGGGGAGTTTTGAAGGGGGGGTGTATTATTATGTATTATGTGAAGGGGTGGAGTCCCCTATATTTCAGGTGCGATTAGGGATTCCTGTGTCACAAACTTGCGTTTTCCTGCAGCAGGAATCCGTAATCTGGTGTTTACATGCAGCAGCTGTCACCCATTCAAGTTAATGATCAGGTGACAGCCGCTGCGTGTACACGCCTGCATACCACATGCAATTGTATTTGATATAATTACATGCAGTTACAAAAACAATCACTATCCCTGGATAAACAATCGTGTATCCAGGGATAGTGATTGATTCCTAACTGCATGTAATCCTTTCACATATGATTACATGCGGTGTGCAGGCGTTTACATGCAGCAGCTGTCACCCGATCATTAATTTGAATCGGTGACAGTTGCCGCTTGTAACATGTGCATACATTAAAACTGGTACCGTATATAGTAGCGGCCCCCACTGGACTAAAAAATGTTTCCAGTGACCGCCGACTAAATTGAGTTTGAGACCCCTGCTCTAAAGCCTCTGTGCAAAGGCAAGAAAATGTTACACCATTGCATGACACTGGTAAGCAGACATACAGTACATGCTTCCTGGGAAGATGCCAACACAGAGGGGTCTATTCACCAAGCTGCCGAGGGCAGCCGAGTGAATGACCGATCTGAAGTGAAGTGAGCCGAACACTGTTCGGCTATTCACTTCAGGCTGGTACGGCTGATTTCAGCCGTACATCGAGTACATCCGTACATCGTGGCTTCGGGTCGGCCGAACATGCTCAGCATGTTCGGCCGACACGAAGTGCAGAAGGAGTTCGACTCAGCAGATCCAACATCTGGATCGGCTGAGCCGAACCTCCGGCAGGCTTCTCACTGCTGTTCGGGCTATTCTTAAAAATGCCGAACAGCAGTGAGTGAATAGCCGAATGCCGCCGAGCGGCATTCGGCTCGGCTGTTCTGCTCGGTCCCTCAGAGGCACCGAGCAGAACAGAAAAAGAGTGAAAAAAGTAGAAAAAGGTCAATAGAAAACGATTGTGCGGAGCTAGCAGTGACAGCTAGCTCCGCCCAATAGTTTCCTATTGTCCGGCGGCTCTGCTGCTGTAAAGAAAAAAAGAAAAAAAAACCTCTCCTGGGCGCTCTGGGAGTCTCCCGCTCCCGGCTGCCAAGGAGAGAAACACTGCTGTGTCTTTTCTTCTTTATTCTGACACGATTGATGTCAGAATATAAAAAATTGAACCAAAGGGGTCCTGGGGCCAAAGCTAGCCGAAGGATCGGCCGAAGCTACGGCCAGATCCTTCGGCAGCTTCGTGAATAGACCCCAGAGGCTCCCACCGATATCTAAAGCAGTAAGATATCACTGAACATAATTCTTCATAATCTGAGCCGCCCCTTGGACAAGAGTGATATAACATTAATGGTTGTTAGGGAAAACCCTAACCATTTTTCTGCACAGAGACCCTCAACCATTTTTGTCTACCATTGTAGTCTTTGTACTATGATCTGCAGGAATAACAGTAAATCTGCGAGTCTTAACTTGTGTTGTACAGTGCAGAAATGTTGTAAGCTCTTAATTAGTTATCTATCCTCCAAAAGAAGGGAAGGAAATCAATATTATCAAAATTAATTATTAACCAATACATGCTGAGGTAATTCAAAATGGCCGCATGCACCCCCTCAGGTCACCAACTGAGCATTATTAATTGAATGCTTTTAAAAAGGTTTCTAATTATTGGAAAGAGGCACAGTCTACCTCTAAATGAATACCATCCCTCTCGCAACAGAACAACGTTTACCTAAATCTGGTTGGCTCCTCTTTCAATCCCCTCTATGGAACCCTGGAAAGAGAGGTTGGTCATCAGTAGGCATGTAACCCCCACAAAAAATTTGTTTTGTTTCATATCGATCCAAATTTGTATTGCTTTAGTTTTTTGGATTCGAAATTCTATTCTATTAGTTATTCGTATTTGAAGTTTCGTTTCGGAACTATCCGAATTTTGATTTCGGAAGAAAAGTCATGACCTTGCCTGTATTGCAACCCCCAACAGCCAAAAACAAATCTGATTGGCCAGAGAACAGTTACATGTCCAATTCAGTTTCATTTTGAATGCAATTTGAACGGATACGAATTTCGATAAATGGACATGCGAATTCATTCACATTCAGACGCATTTGTATTCGGAAATTCGGACGCATCCGAATGTCCGAATTTTGTGAAGTTCGTACGAATACCCATTAAGACTGAAATGAAATTTTCATATCGTAGTCATCAGAGATCTCACTGTGTGACAAAGCGTGCCCCTTCTCATCATTTCGTTCTCTCCTACCTTCATTGGTCACCAGTCAACAAAATGGCAGCAAAGCACCACAGCAGCAAAATGGAGTGGTCTTCAAAACTTCACTCAAGGGAAATAACATGTATTTTGAAGTATTGAGGGCCTCATTTCAGTGAACAGAATCAATACTGAGGGGTGCATTTGCAAAACAATAACATGGCCTTACCGCGGTCATGCCGCTACTCTGCCAAAACTCCCCCAAAAAACACATTTATAAAGCACAGAGATGCATTTTACAAATGTGTTTAATGCTTTCCTTGCTTCAAGACTCCAAAGCAAGCAAAGCCCCCTGCATTTTATGAATGAGTCGTAACTTGCAGGTAAAGTGTGGTGTAAACATTATGTTGTCCATCAGGGATAGCGGCATCTGTCCTCTGTTATGAATGGGTCCTTAAGTAAATGCTTCTAACATTAGAACCCCTTTTAGGGCCAGTTCACACTAACCCGTCCACTAAAATGCTGCATTTCAGAGGACGGGCTAGTGCTTTGAGACAGATGCCGTAGTGTGCGTTGTATCTCACACTGCCATAGCTGTCACTGTTTACATTTTTCTCTTTTTTTTAACTTTATGTGGAGTGTACAATGTGTACACTCCATTTAGGTCCCTGCATGGCAGTGTGGTGTGCTGCAGTGGCATGCAGTGTGCTGCGATAAAATGCAGCATATCTGCATGTTATCGCAGTGCATTGTAGTGTGAATGGGACACATAGAAAATGTTTATTTTCTATGTGTCCTTGCGATTACCTGCATTGACCCGGTACAATGGCACAATGCAGGTCACCACTATATGTGTGAACGGGCCCTAACAAAATGTTATAAGCAATAAATTCAACTCCTGTTAGACCTATAGGGGTGGCCATACAAAGTCCCTTCCTGCTGCCTGATTCAACAATATGAAGACATGCTCCAATGAGGATTAGACTACCCTTGGGCGTGATAATGAGCCCTTTAAGTGCTGGAGATTATTTTGCACTGGCACTGATCATTTCCTGTTGAACAGAAAATAAAGGGAAGTAAAAAACCATTCCTGCGCTGGATGTGCCCATCTGATGATTCGCAGATAAAGTGTAGAGGGCAGATATTTCCCAGCCCTTTGCTCTCGGGAAGACATCTGCCCTTTTCTGGCCACATGTCATTTTATTAGAATTTTGTAACAATAACATTGTTCTTTAGTTTCTAGGAAAGCCTCTGCAGGATTGTTTAACAAGGTTGTCTGCATTAGCAGTCCTATGTGATGCCAGAATATTTATTGGAAACTTTCTAGTTCTGTATGCGGAAATCCTAAACTACACATGACTGACTGCAAGGCCAAGTCACCCTCACTTCCCACCTAAATAACACACTGAACACAGTAATTTCAAAAGCTCAATATAATAACATTTATTGGAAGGTTGAATGGCCTCAGCGATGTAAACATTTAAAATAGTAGCAGAACATATAATGTATCAAGAACAAAATACTTAAGTCCCTGATGAGTGCCAAAAAACCACTCAGAGCTTACGGGGGGTGTACCATGACCCATTGTTTACTGTACCAGCCACCGGCCGCCCACATTCTGGCCCAAGTGGGTACGCCCACCAACAGTTTCCCAAGTTCTTACTGGCTACCAAGCTATAGAGCCCAGTAGCCCCACCATTGGCACTTCCCTACTACTCCGCCCCTTTTCACTTTGCGGAGAGCCAGTTCTTCGCCGTCGATGTATGGCACCGCCAGGGACCTGCCCAATGGACGACCAACCAAAAGAAAATTAAGTCAAACATATTTCCAAAACACAAATTCCCCCTTAAACGCAGAAAAGGAATACCCATAACCCTAAATAGAAAAATTGTATCCCTCCTCCCCAAATTCCACACTTGCGGAAACTAACCCTTAGGAAACATAAAAAACAACAAGCTGAAATACTATCGGGGAGGGTGGGGGCGGGACTGATTCCTTTTCCCTCCCACCTAAAATGGTTCCTTACCTCACACTGTACAGTAAGATGGCCCCCTGACACCACCCCCCAAGCTAAACCCACCTATCACTATGCTAGCTGGCCCTCCCTCCCCCTTTTCAAACCCAACAGAAAAACACCCTTCCATCCAATACTCACCTAACTCCTTCTTGTTCAGGTCTGACCTCCATCAGTCATGTCCCTTCCTCCGCTATGGCTCCGCAGGGAACTGGAGATTTGTAAATTGCTTTGAGCTCAAGAATAATCCCTTGTTGAAAAGTTTTTCATATTCAGCAGTGTTGCAAATCAGGTGACTGCCAGGAAGAGGTTAATCTCAAACTGCAGCACTATTAAAAAATCTCCTGCTTAGTTTAGGATTTAGCAGTAGGAAACTAGAACGTATCCAATATGCAGTAGGGCCCCGAGGCCTCGCTGTGCTAGTGAGGTTTTGCCTGGTCAATACCAATTAACCACTCCTCCTCCTCCACTCTGTTCAGTTTAAGTTAAAGTCATTCATTCCCCTTTATGAAGGGAAAAGCTGGAGATCTACCACTCGTAGGCTACTGGTTATGTCCAATCCAGGGAGCAGACTGTGTTAGTGCTATTGGATCTATGATGAATAGCCATTTAATAAGATTAACTGCTTTCATTTACTGCTAAGAACTGTAGACACTTATTGCAGCAATGCAAGTATATTAAGAAAATTACCATGGATGCGCTTTAATATATGACTTCATTGATTTTTGTTTTTGTAACATCAGCTGCAACTGCTGAATTATATATTCTATAAATTGGATAGCATCTGCGTGTCCTGATTGCATTTTTGCCATTCTCAAATTATTTTACTGCAATGCTCTGCCCAGCCAAATTTTTTGAGCATGGAGAAAATAGTGCTTTTGCAATTACTGTGTAGGGAGCTGCTCTTTTCTCTGGTGTCTGCATTGGTGCATAACTGTTGCTTGTCATATAGTGCTAATTATCATGGAGTTAGTTAGGTACAGACAGCAATTCCTGCTTAAGGGTGATCATGTACCTCCTGTCCCTACCTCTGGGCCACAAACCCCAGATTGGAGGACTGTGATATTCATTTATAGCGAGGTTTCCAGGAAGTGCAGACAGAGTTGAATGACGTGACCTTCCATGCAGGAGCTGCTCTGCTGCTGTATTTCACCCAGACAAAAAGCAGGGAATAAGACTTCATTCATACCTACCAATTAGTTGCAATTTGGTATTCCTGCATCAGGAACTTGCAAGGAATCAGTCACTATCCCTAGACACACAATCAATGCGTCCAGAGGTAGTAATTGATTCCTAACCCATTTAATCATAACGCATACGATTACATGAGGTGTGCCAGCGTTATTCCGCTTTTGAATACAATCGCTGTCACTCGATTATTATCTTCAACGGGTGACAGCTGCAGCTTGAAAACGGAAGATTGGGAATTCTTGCTGCAGGAAACCGCAAGTTCCTGACGCGGGAATACAAAATCACACCTACTTGGTAGGTGTGAATGTAGCCTAATAAGCAAGTGTCCCTGTGTTCTAATCTTTTTTTTTTTTTTACTTAAAGTTTTTATTTTATTTGCATATAAAACAGCAAAATATACAAACCATAATAATAAGAAAGTACACCGTCACACATCTTTACCATTATGTGTTATAATCTTTTAACTGCTGCTGCATATAGGTTCTGTGTGTATCTAAGGTCTGGTGACAGAAGTATCCTATTGTTCTTATTTCACAAGGACAGTGTCAGATAGATAGGTCTGTGCTGCTGTATGTATGTAGTTGTGACCTTGTAGAATATTATTAGGTATAACTCTTTATTAAAATAGAATTTATATGCAGCTTCTGTTACTTTACGTAACTGCTATCCTTTCTAGTCTGGGATTCTCTAGTTAGCTTTAGCCAGGGCTAGGTAAACAGCATAGGATACAGCCAGGTTAGGCATCTGACGGTATCCAGCAGTCCGGTTGCATGGCAGATTAGAAAACTGTTAGAGACTGAGACGCAGAGTAGACAGACTGACATTTAGTTCCTGTGTCACTATTGACTTCACCAGTAAGAAGCTGCTCGTTGGGCTGGTCGAATGCCGGTTGGAAGATCTCCTTATCACCACTGACCCAGTATTCCCCTCATTGGAATCAGAACAGACATCGCACCTGCAAATATCCCAAAGGGCCCCTGCAATTGAACAACTGCTGCCACTTTCATCCAGAGGTATCTTTGCTAAATAACTGTATACATCCTGGTATATGTTTGCAACTCTATCAGGACTCCTGTTGAACCCTTTTTCTCATGTTATGTGTTTGTATTTTGGATGTATGTACTATTACTAACCTTATTACATAAAGTTTGCATTATTTCTATCTGTCTGTGCATGCGTGTATAATATTCCAGAAAGGGAATCCCCTCTGCATGTGGAGGCCTTGTCCTGCGTGGAAGCGCTGCCAAATTTGTTAATTAACCCACTCTTCCACTTATTGCCCTTTGGTCCTTCGAGTTACATACAGGTTTAGCACCATAGCCTGCTTGGAGCAGGGCAATTCCCATTACCCCCCAAACAGGACTATAACTGCAATGGCGTTGTTCTGCAGGCAAACATTACATGATCTTCCTATTTTGGTAAATGAGTAACAAATGGGATGTCTGTGGACACATTCAACCTTAACAGATGCCCCGCCAACAAACCAGGGAAATAGTCAATTGGCTGCCTAAGTTGTGTACTAATTTCAAACACACAGTGAGGAAAGGTGCATATGCATTGTGTATTCTATAATGTTTTTGTCATTTGTGTAATTTGTTTTAATAAAATATCTTTTCAACGTTTATCTGTGTCTGACTGCCAGTAAATTTTATTTTATTCTGACACATCAGTTAAAGTGGAAAGTCCACAATCCAAAAGGGAAAACAATTCAAATATTTACTATTTTTCAGTGACAGACTTACACAAATAGGTGATTGTTAAGTTCAGATCCAAGTAACAATTTTCAATTATTTAGAATAATATATAGAACATTTCTGCAGGTTTCAGATATTTTTATCACATCTTTTCAGGACAAACTTCCATATCTAAACCCAAAAACAGAAATGTGATATATTTCAGCTTACCTCTTCTTAGATGTGGGAACTGCGTTAGGTTTTTTTATGCTATTTTTCCTTTATTATCACCTGATGATCCAGCCAGTAAGTCTGTTATTTTTCAACTTTCTTTAACATACCAAGCTGTCCAGCAAAAGTGGCAAACTATTTCACACTGACAGGGGTTAAAAAAAAAAAAAAAAACCTGTTGCTGTAACTGCTTACAAAGTGTTAGCTGGAGCTTGGCTTTAATTTATTAGTCACGTCCATCCAAATTTACTAATGCATCTAATGCTAATCTCTCCACAGGCTGACAATACTGCTGTCCAAGGATGGCTCCATTACTGTTCCATAGATTTGCTACCCTAGGACTGGAAGTGTGTTACTGGCCAGATCACCAGGTGAAAATAAAGGGGGGAAAAAGACTAAAAAAAGGAAAACTAATGCAGCCACCACATTTAAGGATTGGTTAGCTGTATATATATTACATTTTTGATTTTGGCTTTAGACACACTTTAAGGGGGTTATTCACAAAGCTAGCGGAAGGATCAGCCGTAGCTCCGGCAAGCTTCGGCTGCCGGAGTCATTCAGTTCAGGGCTGCTGTACGTGCTATTCACAATAGCCCATAAAGCT
Organism: Nanorana parkeri; assembly: GCF_000935625.1. Classification (NCBI taxonomy): domain Eukaryota; kingdom Metazoa; phylum Chordata; class Amphibia; order Anura; family Dicroglossidae; genus Nanorana; species Nanorana parkeri. The sequence goes on along the minus strand of NW_017306435.1, from coordinate 933,540 downwards.
CCCGAAGGCGGCCGAGCGGCTCAGCCGAGCCAAAGGCATATGCTTCAGTGGAGTGGCTGGCTCCGCCTAATTGTAATGACAGATCAGCATCCCCTAATGACCTGGGGACGCTGAACTGTCATTAAACAATGACAACTGGTAGAGCCGGTCGTGATGTCATGGTCGGCTCAGTCCAGTTGTTATTCATTGGCCTCTAGCAGGTCCCGACCAATAGGAAACAGTTGGGAGAAGCTAGCTGTCACTGCTAGCTCCACTCAATTGTTTTTTTCTTTTTTTTTTAATTTTTTTTTTTAAATGTATTATTTATCTACATTTTTAAACATTTTTTTTCTTTGATCTCCTATTCCACGGAGGTATGCTCAGCGGCATTCGGCTATTGACTCATTGCCATTTGGCCCCTATGTAAATAGCGAGTGAGCAGCCGATCCAGATGTTGGGTCGGTTAGGTCGAAGTCCTTCTGCACTTCAGCTCAGCCGAACCTGCAGAGCATGTTCGGCTGACCGAAGTGCAGCCAAAGCCAGCCAATGTACGGCTGAAATCAGCCGTACAAGCCTCAAGTGAAGAGCCGTACAGCGTTCGATTCACTTTACTTCGGATGTGTTATTCACTCGGTAGCTTTGTGAATAACCCTGTAAGTGTTTAAACTTCTAGGAGAACAGGCATCAGTGAAGCAGGATAGGGAACTCTGATACTGCAGGGGAGAATGGATGTTTTATGTGCAACAGTATAATAACATCATCTATAAGTATCAGAGTCCTTTGGCTGTAAAATAGGCAACAATGGGAACAAAAAAGAAATTACGGTCACATCTTCTAATAACAGTGCTGCACAAAACTAGTAAAAGATTTACAGCCTTTGGCTATACAGAAAGCTTCAGCAAGAATCATATTTCAGAAATATTTGTCCCTTTGTGTGCAAGAGCATGGCGCCAAGGATATATGTCAGTTCTTCAGGGTAAAGGGCTCATAAAAATCCCCTGGTGCTGCTGGGATACTCTGTTTTGGCACAAGACTGCCAACTCAACTCACCACTTCTAGCTTAGCGTCTACTCACCACACAGTGCACTGCCCTGTCTCCACCTCACCATGGCTAAAAGCAGAAGGGCATCCATCACCAATGTCTCCTGGAAAGGATTTCTCCCACAGTTGATATACTGGAGCACAGGAGATGAGAGAAAGCCATGGGTAGCCATGATCCAAACATCACATTACATCAAACATGGGATAGTACGCAGGATATAGGAACATTACAAACAATAAACATTTACATTAAAAAAAGGGAGACACACACAAATCTTTTGAAATGTGACTAATTAAACCTGCGGTGCTTTATTAAAGGAATATTTCAAATTAGCATTTAGTAAATCATACTTAAAATCTTAATAAATGAATATCTAAACCATAGCATAAGCTGCCCAGGCCAAAATACTGCATTTAACTAACAAATGAAAGATCAAATCTTATCGATCCAGCTTTTTGCTGAAAGATAAACCCCCCTTAACAAAAAAGTGACAGCACAGATACTTTAGGAGGAAGGGTGGAGGATCTGGATGAAACTGACAGAGATTCACACCTCTCGTCAGCCATTGGTGGAATGAAGCTGTATTGGTATTGTGTGGTGAGGGCTCAATCCCAACAAACACTGCTTCTCAAAGGGAAGAAGACATGGAGAGACGCATAGAATTGCCAGAGGGCGGACAAACAACCGATGAACCTTTTAAAAAAACAAACTATTTAAGAAGTACCTATTTCCATTCCTTGGGGTACCTTTTCTATATGCTGTGGTCCCTTTCATGGGATGGCAAATGGTATTTGTAATTATTACAAACAATAAACATGAGTACATGACACATCGATTTTGGGACTGAAAAGGCAGCAGTGCTTTGTTAATGGGGTAACCCAAATTTGGCATATAGTAATAGTACTTATAACCTTAATAAAGGAATTATAAAACCATAGCCTAACATAACCACTTTTGTGGAGTCACAATCACCAGCTAACCACCCAATAACTACTTAAGTGTGCACAAGGCTTTCAGGAGGCATGGGTGACATCTCTGTGCCTCACAGTAAAGCTGGCCACTCAAAATGTCTGCAAGAAGTACTCCAGCCCATTGCATTGTCATGGGATTATGAGTGCCTAGCGCTCTGGGGAGGCAGAGTGACGTCATCTTTGCCTCCCGGGTGTGTAGAAAAGCAGGCAAAAGTGGACTTGGTTGGATATTTGCAGTAAATATAACTTCATCTTATTCACTAAGATCAGCCCCATTGATTTCCTGTATTTGGCAGAGGCGTATGCCTGTGTGTGTGTGTTTGAATTATGGCATTGCATCTAATGGACAACTGTCTCTTCTTCAACCAATCAATCTAAAGATTTTTTCTTCTTCTTCATTCTGTGGAAGTGGAAATAATATCTTTTTTATGAAAGTTAAAAAAAAAAGTTATCATTAAAAAAGCAAACATTGATGCTTTTATAATTGCAGAGATAATACCACAAACAAATGCTGGTAGAAAACCAATAGCTGTATAATTCAGCAATATGTAGTAAAGCTAATTTATACACATAAAAAGGTACTGTACATTACAAGCTGTTCTTTTGACATAACACTTTTTCATACATTGGTTTCTTTGTACAATTTTCTTAGTAGCACCAATAATAAAACTACCACACAGCACAAATTAGGAGGTCAGCATTTGGAAAGATTTGAATGATCTGTTCATTTCGTTTTGTGCAGCCATTTACTAATGTAAGTATTTAATAACAGAGAAATTCTGAGTTAATGTGCAGTCAGCTGTTTAGAAAAATTGCATCTCCATTGTATCTCCTATCTAGATACTTTTCTGCTTGTGGAAAGCACAGACTCTCATTTTATCGATGGAGAACAAATCTTTATATAGTTACCAGTACTCAAATAATTGCTTCTTTAAAGACTAGAACAGTGGTTTCTCTTCAACATTTACATTGTTTCCAACAAATTGACCCATTGGCTGCATTGAACCAAGCTATCAATGGATCTGGCAATTTGCATAATATACCTGTTTTCAGTTATCATACTTTCCTTTCATTCTATTTATTCTTTTTGTAATAGCAATATTTATGGCTGCGTACTTTGAAAAGCTTTTGATGACTCTCTTGTAATGGAAAGCTATAGTGTTTTCAATGCACATGTGAAAGTCATCAGCGTAATGTAAATAATTTTATTGTGTTCAGGAATGCACAGATACGTTTCAAGTACCAGTGCAGATACTTGGCATTTTAATGAGAACTACCAGGGTTGCAGCGGTTGCAGCTGGGACCTGGCTCTGGAACTCCACCACTGTCCTGAAATCATTAGTCTGTATTGTTTTAGAAAAACTGTCACATGACAATAAACAAAAATGTATCAGTACTCGTACTTGTAAGTACTCGGCAAGTACCAGTACTCGTACTCGCAAAACTGATATCTGTGCATCCCTTTATTTATATTTATAAAAACAAAATCATACATTAAAACAGGGATGTACAAATCCCAGGAGCTCTGTGTGCTCCTTACAAATGACAGCTTCCTCCTAATTTTTTAATTTTTCTCTAGTGTAGTCTTGGAGCTCAAAAGTATTGGTACATGTACTCGTACTTGTACCGAGTACTGTACCTGGTATCTGTGCAACCCTAATTGTGTTAATGCAAGAAAATGTCACTGCTCCATCCAACGCCAAGCCTCCAACTCTCAGGCAAGCACAGGTGCAGGCTAGGAGCCGTCCATGCTCCAAAACAGCCACACAAAAGAAAAGAAACTGCACACCATGGATCCAATAAAAGATTTAATCCACTAGGTAAGACATGTCCAGCACATTGAGACTCCCCACCTGGAGGCCACCCACTCTAACATGTTTCACCTCTGTGAGGCTTAGTGGATTAAATCTTTCATTATCAGTGGATCTATGGTGTGCGGCTTCTTTTCTTTTGAGTGGCTTTATTGTGTTATTGCTGTAAAACCTTCTTTCTAGTAGTAGTATAGTGTGTAATTATATGTTTGGATGGGGTAGCCATACTTGTTCGTTTTCCTCCTTTACAGTCCTCTCTCAATGCAAGGCTATGGGTCAGGATTAAGGATAAGCTCAGGTTAGGACAGAACGCAGTCCAAACTTGAGCTCCTCTGAACCCAGAAGGATGATAGGTCCACCCACTTCAACAGCTGTGGGCTGGGCATTCTTTGACCTGCAGCTGCACATGAACAAAAGGGCAGGATGCTTTGGTAACAACATTGACTCCAACTCTTCTTTGGTGTCTAAACTAAATGGCTGAATGGCCATAATAGGTTGATGCCATTGACCAAATATAGTCATGTGGCCATATATGGTCACTGATATCAAAGCATCCCACCATGTTTCTTATGTGCAGCTGTGGGTGGAGAATTCCCAAGCCCACAGATGATTTGGTGGATGGACCCATCTCCCTTCTGGGTTCGGAGGAGCTCAGGTTCAGACAAGGTGCAGACCAAATCTGAGCTCATTCCTAGTCAGGATTACTGAAGACAATTCCTTCCCTGTGTGGCTGATATCTCAAATTCTACTACACAGGGAAGCACAGTGATTACTTCAAACTCTTCTTTAGTGTCTAAACTGCAAATACAAATATTTATAACAATCAAAACAATATATAACCATAAAAATTTCTGAAATCTACACTGGGAATGTAGAGTCTTTTGAACCGAAGGGGTCCTGGGGCCGAAGCTAGCCGAAGGATCGGCCGAAGCTACGGCCAGATCCCTCGGCAGCTTCGTGAATAGACCCCTATGTTTTCATATTAAACTCTGGTCTCAACTTCACAGTTGTACAGCCTCCTCTCCTGCATTAAAATTGTGTATTCTAATTTCACTGCACACAGTGAGCTTCTCATAGTATACATTAGAAGCTGCAGCAAGTCAGAGAGAACCACCTCATTTTCTGGCTGTAGATCATTGAGCATCATCTAGTCCTTTCTCCTCCAGCCTGACTCTCCCTGGCCCACCTCTTTCAATTCATTAGATTTCAGTTATTTTAATCATGGTGTCTCAGCATTATATGTGGGCATTAGCTAGGATGCATGCAAATGCAATCTGTCTAGGAAGGCCCATTCAGACTGGCAGCCAGCCATGAAGGCATTTTGATTTTTACATAACTTTTGCCACAAGCCAGATCAATGTTTGCTTCAAGGCTGAAGGCTCTTGAGAGGAGTACTAAAGGAGTGTGCTGTGATGTTTTTAAAAAGCAGTGTGATGACATCCCTGAGTATACGGCATGTAATAAAAATGGAAAGGTTTTATTTAGAAAGGTCATTTGCATGCTGATGAAGAAGGGAGGGAGGAACCAGGGAAGGCAAACTATAAGTAGATTAAACTTCAGCTGTAAGTATATATGTGTAAAAGAGATCAGATTGCTGCAGGTAATCTTACTAATGTGTATCAATTTTTAAAAAGTAAGAAAAAAGTAAGAAACACTATTCAATTGCTATGCAAAGTTTCTGGATCTATTTTCTGTTTTGTAGTACTGCGCAGTGATTTTGTTATACTGCGCCTTTTCGTAATGCAAGTCTATAAGTGTCACTCCAGTCATTGAAAACAATGCACTCCCTGTGTGACAGAAATCTTATCTGTACAGTTGTTAAACAGTTAGGAAGAATCCTTGAAGTACCTCATCTATTCCCTCTGTAGTACCTAAAGTACACATTTCTTTATTTAAAATAGTATAAACTCTCAAACCTTTTTCAGTAATGAATCCAGATGAAATATACAGTACATTTCCCAACAATGTACTTCTTAACATTTTTTCTCTAGTCATCATGTTTCCGAACAGCTGGCTCCAACTCTCTCAGCTCGGCATCCCTGAACTTCCTGTCTAGTACAAGATCAGAAGGGGGTGCTAGGAAACTGGTTCAAATGTCAGGACAGTCCCGTGGAAATTGGAATGGTTAGGGTGCATGGTTATACTACTCGGGCCTAGTGATTGCAGCTGGACCGAATAGTTGGGACCTAAGAATTTGGTTCAAATCCTAGGACAGTCCTGTGGAAGACGGAATGGTATGGGGTTTGGTTACAGTGTTCTGGCCTAGTGATTGCTGCTAGACCCATGCACTGACATAGAGACGGTTACTTGCCCTATCATACCTATAAGTGACGTGTAGTGAGAAGAAAGGAGCGGTAAGGGATCGCTTTACAGAAACCCTGTCACTTTGCCCTGCATGGTGAACTCTGGATTAGAGTGGGAATCTGGAGCCTATGGAGTCAGCAAATGCAGCTCTCATATTGCTTGTTTCACAGGTTCAGTTTATATCATTTTAAGCAGATTTACAAAGAGATCAAAGTCTTCTTTAAAAAAAATGCCCTGCTCTGCTGCCCACAAGTAGTACTACATTAGGATAAAACATACATCTGACCGCTTCATTCAGGTTTATTCATTTCTAAAAAAAAAATTTTAAAATGTGATTCACTTACCATGTTTTTTGCATGAAACTGCCTAGTATCACCCCAAACAGGAAAGCATCACACATCCCTTGATAAATGAAAGGCATCTGCATTTATGCTAGAGAAGTACCTTACTGTGTCAGCTCCTTGCTTGATATATCCTCGCTATTGAATGAATGATGAACAGTTACCTTCAAAATATACACACATCAACAAAAAATATAGAAATGACATTGTATAGGCTCAGTTTGTTCTATGCAATTTCAGCCACTAAGATATAATACGTGAAATGAAAGGATGGATAGTGTCTTCACTGTTCAGTGCTGCAGTGCCCACATTTGTGTATCTCTCCGCTGTTTCCCATGGCTGTTTACTCAAACTATAGATTGCTGCTTTTACATTTGTATTTCAGATGTGTGCCAACTCAATACGCATTTACTGTGCTATCACTACAGCTGACGATCTTTGTGGCTCCTTGTTTTACACATTTATTGGAGGGGAAAATGGATGTTCTGCATTAAATTGAGGATCCCATGTTATATTATCTTTACAGGCTTACATAAGAAATACAAGTAAAAAGATAATGAAACAAAGGGGAACATATTGCTGCTGGAAAATACATTTTGCACAAACCCACGCCACCCAGATGTGTGTGTAGTTTACAACCATGTTTGATTAAATAAATAAACAGTCGCAATCTCAAAGGGAGAGAGTGTTTAGAATGTTGCAAAAGCCTCACCTGACAGTCCAGAATGCTGAAGAATAAATTACTAGCCAGGGTCAATTTGCAGTTAAAAAGGGATTAAACTTTGCTGACTTTTATTGAAGCACAAAATACAAGGGATACAGGAAAGACAAAGTTTCCTCTTCTTATAGTACAAGCAATAGCCATGGCTACCAACAAGCTGATACTCAAATAAAAGCCTCCTCTGTAAATCATAACATTCTCATTAAAAATACATGTTCACCGCAATGAGGTAATGTAAATAGTCCAACATGGTAATGTAGATGGTTCAACATTCAACATGGTCCATGAACAATATGTAACCGGGTTGTAGAGCTGCATCCAGTCAATGGAGACTGTGAATCTGCCTGTCAAAAAAATAAAAGGAAGTCATTATTGTTAGTTTGTACCTGTGAAACTCTGCTCCGGAACGTATTTTCACGTACTTGAAAGTTTGTACCTGTGCTGCCCTTGTGGGCCCTTGCTATAAAAATAAAAAATGCAGGTCTATTCACAAAAGGGTGAAGAGTTTGGAGAAGTCAGGATAAGTGAACAATCTAATATTTCCAAAATAGCTAATTTGGAAACATTCTCCAACTCAGCTCACTTTCCAGCTCAGCTATGTTGTCCTGCAGGGCCGGACTGGGACTAAAAATAGGCCCGGGCATTTTAGACTGAGCAGCCCAATCATGTGACCACCGACAGGCCCCACCCCTCACAACAGGGAGTGGAGCCAAACATAGAAGCGCAATGGAGGGGCAGGGCCGGCCACTAGTAAGTACCGGAGGGCTACAGCTGACACACAAGCCTTGCTACAACCAATGCACAAACCTTGCAACAACATAGGAAGCTTGCTATAGAGAATATCTGTAAAAAATAAGTCAAGGCAACTGGACCTGCTGTATTTTACTTGAAGACGTTTCACTAGTCATCCAACCAGCTTTCTCAATTCAGAAATTTCTGAATTGAGAGAGCTGGTTGGATGGCCAGTGAAACGTCTTCAAGAAAAATACAGCAAGTCCAGTTGCCTTGACTTATTTTTTACAGATATACCATGTGACCTGGATGAATGAGAACCTTCACAGACATATTGCTATAGAGAATAAGATCTCATTGGCCCCCCAACCCCCATGACATTCTCTGCGCTAAAGTAGCTAACACTCTAATGTCCCCCGCACAGTCACACACTATTATTATACATTTATAAAGCTCTGACATATACCACAGTGCTGTACAGAGAAGTCACATCAGTCTCTGTACAAAGGAGCTTACACTCTAATGCAGAATAATACAATCAGCTATAGAGGAAGTCTCAGGCAAAGGGTCTCAGGAGGGAAAGATAGGCAGCGGTGGAAACCCTGTGAGAAGGCACCGCATGGTTCCCCAGAAGGCTGCTGTGTTGGACCTAACACAGCCGAATCAACGCAGAACAGTAGTCAGTGGTGTAATGCAGAGTACAGAAGTCAGAGGTGCAACGCAGAGTGCAGAGATCAGCGGTGTGATGCAGAGTACAGAGGACAGCAGTGTGACGCAGAGGGCAGAGGTCAGCGGTGTGACTTATAGTGCAGAGGTCAGTGGTGTGCCGCAGATTGCAGCGTTGTGACGCACAGCACTGAGGTCAGCAGTGTGACGCAGAGGTCAGCAGTGTGATGCAGAGTGCAGAGGTCAGTGGTGTGACTTACAGTAAAGAGGTCAGAGGTGTGACTTAGACCGTGACTAGGTTTGACTTACAGTGAAGAGGTCAGTGGTGTGACGTAGAGGTCAGCAGTGTGATGCAGAGTGCAGAGGACAGCAGTGTGACTTACAGTGCAGAGGCCAGCGGTGGGGGGGTTCTAGTCTCAGGTGAAGCCTCCAGTCCAGCATGATGCCCAGCTGCCTCCTTGTGCCCTCACTTCAGGACCCGCTCTTTCTCTGCCAATGGTTACCCTGCAGTCTTATTCCTAGCCTATGGTAGCTGAAGTGGACGGAGGAAGTTGCAGGTGGCCACTGAGGAGCCCAACTATTTAGCAGGCTTTCAGAAAGGCAGCCGGTGTTCTGTTGAAAACTCCAACTCCTCAAGATCTCCAACGACCTGACTTACTTAGAAGTAAGAGGTTCGGCCTAGAAGGCTCTACTGCACGTGGGCCATCCGCGGCATTTCCCGACACACATACCACAGAGCAATAAAGTATTAAAATGAACTAGGGTCAGACTAATCCAGCACGTTATTAATCTGAGTGCCCCACTCAATATGGGCGCAAGCGGCGGCCATATTGAGTGGGTCAATGAATCTATGCTGGGCTCTGCCAGCACAGTCCTCTTACCTTGCACGGCCTGACCTCTCTAGAACATGGCCTCCTTGTCCTCGGCGCCCGACTGGACAGCCTCCTCATCCTCGATGCCCGACGCGGTCTCCTTGTCATCTTCGCCGCCCCACTGGAGCTTCGGCGATGCCTCCTGCCTCCTCCGTCAGTGTCTCTGCCCCCCGCCTCTCCCGTCTCGGGGGCCACTCGACAAATTTTTTTCTCTCATGGGGTTGTCTGCCACATTTCATACTTTAAAATGACACCCATCTATAGGGGGCTGTAAGAACAGCAAAAGTGAATAGTGTAAGATTAGATGTAAAGAGACAAAACATAACTTCAATCACTGAGTTCTTGGACCAAGAATCTAGCATTGCTTGGTTTTGTTGAAGGGACATGCTAATTTTGGAATCCCTTCTAACACAAAGTAGCTTATTATGGTGAGTACACAGTCAGTATGGTTAACTAAATGTTAGGGGTCTATTAATAAACAATTCACTGGGCCCTTTACCCTGCAAATATTTCAGCTCCTTTTTGGGTAAAGAATGCCAAATAAGAATGTACTTAATATATTTTTCCAATAGTAAATACTTATTTCCTATGTTCCTCAGTACCATCTAGTTGCCATAATGTCTTATTACAAAACACTACAGTCGAACTGGGGAAAAGCTCTATCTAGTTGCTATAATGTAATATTACAACGCTACATTCAAACTGGGGAAAAAATATATTAAGAACATTGATTTTTGGCATTATTCAGCCAAAGAGAGCGTCCACATATATTCTAGGGACGAAGGGCCCTGCAAATTGTTTATAAATTGACCCCTTAAAGTGAGTGTCACTTTTGCAGTCGAATTTGAGAAATCCCACCTAGTGTTTGTTATGTGTTCCCCCTTTTACATTCTTACCTTTCTAGTTGTATCTTTGGAGCAGGCCTTTGGATCGGGTAAGTATAACGGATTTTTGACTCTAGGCAAAAACAAGCACTTAATCCTTGCACTATGAGGATAGCCCCACTGCAAATGTTAATAAAACGTTTAAACAGAGTTGTTCTTTAACCCTTTGTTAGGACAGACAGTTATGAAATCTAGTTAACAACTGATAATGAAATCTCCCAGCACAGTACAGACAGGGTTAATTACGATAAACATTAACTCCCCAGCCCCTCTTTAAGATTACATACCAAGATCTGCTTGGGAGTTTTCATAAAATACTAAATGTAAGCAGCAATTTTGATTTATTTCTAAGTACTGCTATATGAATGGTAACATGTAACAAATATAAAGACTCGAAACCTGGAAAAAAAGCGGGATAAAGATGGAAGCGGCAGTGAGGGAAAGAAGAGAAAGAAGCAAAAAGCATCTTAGTAGTAAAGGATACAGATAAAAGGCAAGAGGGAAATTAAAAGAAGCATGCAGGGACAAAGTGGTCTATAGTGACAGTTAAAATTAGAGGGGTAATGAAGAGGAGGAGGAAAGATACACTATATTGGCTAACTTAAGTAATTAAACATGCAAGCTTTCAGAATGACTTAGATCCCTTTCCCCCAATTGTATAAAGATTTGTATAAAGCCTAAGGAAGGAATTTAAGTCATCCCTTTTATCTTTAATAACTAAATACGGGGTATCACTTAAACTCAAAATTTTCTGCATTCATCGATGGCTAACACAGTACACTAATCTAATACTTCTATAAGGGGAGAAATAAAAAGAAATTAAAAAAGACCAAGACAGCCAGTAATGAAAATGTAGGATAATAGAAAATAGATAGAAACAGAAAGAGCACAGTAGGTGGGAATGGAACAAAATGACAGCAAATAAAAAAAAATGTGTTTCAATGCAGCAATGATCACCCCCAAATATGAGTAAAGAAAATAAATTTGAAAGCAGAAAAAGTGTAATATGAAAATTTAAATCCCACCAATGTATTGCGGTTATAGAAAGAGCCATAGAAATTCATATAAAGCGTTAACAGGAGCTTTGTTACAACTGAATCAGAACAATAAACATTTATAGTTGACTTCTTCATTAGGGTCGCAGGGAGACAAGGTCCGCAATTTAAAATCCAATAAAATCCCCTCTGTAACAGTTTGAAATCTTGTGGGCTTGTTGATAATTGAATTCCCTCCATCATACACCAGTAGAAGGTGAAGACTTTAGAAGCTTCAAGACACCCACACATGTTTCAATCTGATCCTTCAGTAATCTGATTGTTTTAATATTTGAGTTGTGTCTCCATAAAATCAATTTGGCAAGGGTTGTGCAGTTGATTTTCCTGCAAAAAAATGAAAATAAAGCATCTGGACAGATTTCAAAGTTCTTGATAGTTTTCAGTGGGCTTGCAGTGCCTGTGACATATTTATCGATTTGGTTTTCAGAATGTAAAGAAAAACTCCAGGCAAAGCTTTTCTTAACCTTCGCAGTGGGGCTACCCCCACACTGCAAGGGTTAAGTGCTCATATTGATCTTGGTGCAAAGATAACAACGTTATACTCACTCACCTCCTTGACAAAACCACAGAGGCGGACCACTGCAAGAGTTAAAAATAGTTTTGCCTGGAGATTTCTTGAAAATGGTCATAATTTCAATTGTATGTGATTGAATTATAAAAGCAAAACCATGTTCAATGAGAATACTTAAAAATCAACATTATTTATAAAAATTATTATCAGCAAACACAAATACAACACAACTTCCAAAATCCTATCTAAATCTAAAAGCTAAAACTGTTCAAGGGTTAATAAATAACAAATATTTGTACATTTTAAATGGCGCCTTTTTGCAAAACGGTGAAAATTGAAAGTACGCAAAACTGCAAGGGCTCATGCACACCTACTTTTTTTTAACAAAGAACTCAGGGCATTTTAAAAACTCTAGGGCCCCCCACTCCACTGCAGTCATTGGTTACTAGGATCACTAGGACCACTGGCATCCTAGCAACCAATGACATCAGACAGGGCCACCTGTGCGGGGGCCGGGCCTGGCCCGGTCCCCCTTTCTGCTCCCCCGTCGTTGTTTTCAGGGTCCCCCCTCCTCTGAGGGTGTCAGGATGGAAATCAGGAGCAGACTGAGGATCGTCCTTTCCCTGATCTACTCTGTGATGAATGAAGCAGGAAGCGCTTTGCTCCTCCTTCACAGCTGTCAAAACCTGGCTAAGAGCCGGCTAAACAGGCTATGAAACACATCGTCTTTATTGGAGGGCAGGGGAGAAACCAGGATGTCTCCATATAGAGAACCTGTCACCTCCAAATGCTGTCATATAGGGGCTTTTATCCCTGTTGTGATAGCAAAAGTTAAGTGCAAAAAAAACAATTGAAAAGGTGATAAGTAAAAAAATAATGGCATCACCATCTGACGTCATCGGTAACTGGCAGTCTCTTCCTGGTTCAGGCAGCAGGCCCCTTGATGAAGCACCACCGGATACACCCTCCTCACTTGCCCTCAGTAAGGTGATGTCTACTGGGATATCTGATGTGTATTTGCTGGGAGATTGCTGGAGAGGGTTACACATCATTGTTTTCTCGGCAAGAAGGGAGGGAGGGGTAAAAAAAATAAAGTATTACCTTTTATCACTGTGGGGAGGGTTCATAATTTCCAAAGTGCCTTAGGCAGTTGAAGGTCCACTTTAACTCTGAATCACAAAATGGCTTGATACATAAGATTTAAATTAATACTCCAGTGGGATTTATATATTAGTTATTTGATGATGTTGCTACAGTTTTGATAAGCTAGTCAAACATACCTTGTATTGTAAATATTGTTGGTTAAACATTTCCTAGAAGCAATGTCACTATGCACTAGTATGTGAATTTTTCCAATTAAACCAGGAGTCAATACCAAACTAATGCACCAATTTTAGATTCAGACTTTATAATGTCCTAATATTTCATAATAGACTTTCTAACACAGTCAGAGCATGGGCTATATTGACTGATGAAAGAGAGATGGTTATCATCTTTTTTTGGTTACCTTAGAAACCAACTAGATGTTTCAGGCTGGTCCACTCCAGTCTTGACAGCAAGTCATTAATTAAGATAATATGTTCTTCCAATATACTTATTTAGTATAATAGTATTAGCTTTACTATTGCATTATCAGTGCAATACACCTAGTTCAAATAAAATGATATATGTATTAAGAGCATGCAAATCTAGGCACATTCACTTGCAGTCACTAGCATTTGTCGACCATGTGTCCTCTCCAAGCAAGAAATCTCAAAGCCTCAGTGGCTTCCTTTAACAATGGATGTTGCTGGGTCCTGTATTTCCTAATTAAAGAATACATGATCCAGATGTAGTGTAAATGACAGCAAATGCACTGGGGACAACTGTGTTTTATAATTACAAATGGGCGAATGAGCAGATAATGTGCCTCTAATGAGCACCAAATCAATTGTCTGCCACTTTATAAATGCACGCCATAGTTCTAGCCTGGTACACATGGGCTTCAGCTTGTTTTTAGAGCATCATGTAGAACAAGTTTTGCAGATATTTGCAGCAAGCTTTGTGCGGCTTTGTTGAAAAGCAGATTCAGCTCCAGTATGGGGAAGTTAAACACAGTTTTTGATTGAAATGCTGGTTTTCACTTTGAAAGGCTGACTTCACCTATGTCCATGAAAGGAGCTGCAAGCAGACTACAGTAGGCTTTCAACAAGTTGCACATAGAGCTGAAGCTTTCTGAAAGTCTGCTAAATCCGGGCTTGTAGCTTGTTTAAAGTGATTTCTTAGGAATTGTAACTTCACTCTGACTTACCTGATGTTAGGTTAGCCACCTTTTCTCCTAGCGAAACCCAAACACTCTAGTGCCGCGTGGTATTTTTCTTTTGGAGAATATGCAGGAGAGTGCAAGGAGAGAAAGCCAGGAGAGAGAGTGAAGAGGGACAGTCAGGAGAGAGAGCCATGGGATTGAGAAGAGTGACAGCAGGAGAGACAGCCATGAGGATGAGCAAGGAGAGACAGCCAGGTGAGAAAGCAATGAGAGACAGCTAGGAGAGAGTGTGAGGAGAGATAGCCAGGAGAATGAGTGAGGCGAGAAAACCAAGAGAGACAGCCAGGAGAATGAGTGGGGAGAGACAGCCAGGAGAATGAGCGGGAAGAGACAGTCAGGAGAGAGAGAGTGAGAAGAGACAGCCAGGGGAGAGAGCAAAGAGAGAGAGAGCAAGGAGAGACAGCTGGGAGGATGAGCGGGGATAGACAGCCAGGAGAGAGAGAGAGGAGAGACAGCCAGGGGAGAGAGTGAGAAGAGACAGCCAAGGGAGAGAGCAAAGAGAGAGATCCAGGAAAGATAGCCAGGAGAGAGAATGAGAGACAGTCAGGAGAGAGAATGAGAGACAGTCAGGGGAGAGCGTGAGGAGAGAAAGCCAGGGGAGAGCGTGAGGAGGGACCGCCAGGTGAGAGAGCAAGGAGAGAGAGCCAGGAAAGACAGCCAGGAGAGAGAGCAAGGAGAGACAGCCAGGGGAGAGAGTGCAGAGAAACAGCTAGTAGAGATAGCAAGGACAGACCCCCAGGAGAGAGTGGGAGAGAGACAGCCAGGAGAGAGAGTGAGAAGAGACAGCCAGGAGGAAGAATGAGGAGAGACAGTCAGGAGGATGAGTGGGGAGAGACAGCAAGGAGAGACAGCCAGGGGAGAGAGTGCAGAGAAACAGCTAGTAGAGAGAGCAAGGAGAGACCCCCAGGAGAGAGTGGGAGGTAAGACAACCAGGGGAGATAGCCAGGGGAGAGAGAGGAGAGATAGCCAGGAGAGAGAGTGGTGAGAGAAAGCCAGGAGAGGAAAGATAGTGAGCAACACAACTGGCTGAAGCAGAAACCCTGTGCCCTCCAAGACTTATCTGCCCCCTGTGTTTCCACCACACCTCATTGCTCCCCAAGTTCCAGCATCCCACCATGTCTCATGCCTCCTCCATGCACTCAATTTGGAACACCAGGACCCCATGGTTGCCCCTGTCTGCCTGACACCATGACATCTTGTGCCTGGGTCTCAGCTGGCCTGAAACTTGGACACAGCACCTACAGCACTTAAAACCCAAACTGTCTGGGTTAATCCTGGACAGGTGGCAACTCTACCTGATGTGTATGCTTGTTCCAAGTCACTGTCTTGAAATACTGAAGCCAGAGACTGACAGGCTACAAGTATTTTTAGAAGGAAAAGTTGGCTCTATATTTATCTTAGTACAGGTTCTTTTTATGTAAATCTGTTGTAAGAGTAAAGGGCTGCCATTTGTACCTTCTGAAAATGTTAATTGCCTGTCTGTCTGACCCTCTGACCTCAATACTTTTCAGAACAAATATACTTACCAGCAGAATCAGAGAAAAGTTGAAAGTTCTTACCTACTGTATATAGTTGTTCCCAGTTAGTTAGGGCTTGTGCCTGTATTTCCATACAAGTTTATCAGAATACAAAACCTGCTCGCAGCAGGTCAAATGTTCGTGTCAGTCTATTCTGAACGATCTCAGAAGCATCTCAAATGTATGTCAAACTGATGCAAAGGACAAAAGAGCAAAGCCTGTTTACATTATCTCGGATGTTTAAAGCAGAACTCCGGGTAGAATCTTTATTAACCCTTGCATTGGGGCTACCCCCACACTGCAAGGGTTAAGTGCCTGTTTTTGTTTAGGTTAAAACATTTTTTAAATTATACTCAGCCAATTATATGAGTTGGCTTGCTCTTAGAAGGGTCCCTGGTACTGCAATGGTCTAAGGTCTCTGAGACATCACATTCTATACACAGTGTATAGGACATAAGGAAGACGAGGAGGAAGAGACAGGCAGGAGGGAGCACTGAGCACAATTTTAAGCTAGACTGCTTTTGCAATGCTACGTTTAAACATACACGTTCAGCTGCCTATATAAGACTATGTTAAGCGGAACAATAAAGCAGAAGTATCTTACTCTGAACTTTTGTGTCAGCGTGGTTCCTTCACTCTGAGTGTACACTCTGTATTGAATCAGGCCAGGCGGCAGATATAAGTATGGAACCTTAATCCGGTCCAAATTCTTGATCAGGTCCAGAACAATAGCCAGCCCGGCTCGGAGGATTGAGTATATCTTTGTTATTTTTTAACCTAGACAAAAATTAGCGCTTTACCCTTGCTCTGCAGGTGTAGCCCCACTGCAAGGGTTAATAAAAAATGTACCCGGAATTCTGCTTAGATAATGTTTTTGTGTATTTTGATGCAGACTATTTACATTACTATTTACAGTACATCTGTGTGCTTGTGGCTTTTAGGTGTCACATAATAGTAAACATAGGATCTTGTAAGCAAATACCCAGCACATGAATGGATTTACACATGAAAACATAATGAAAGTCAACTTTGCTCCGGCATTTTTAATAGGAAGCATAATTAACTTACAGTTTGCAAAGGAACAAATATTAATATATAAGCGTAATAATAAAAGGTCATTTCTTTCAAGGCAACCTCCTCAATTAAACTGCAAAGCTGTGTTTTATGCGCAAACATTTAAGGTGACTCAAGTGGCTTTCATTAATGTAATGGATAATTTAGAGTATTTTAAGAACCATTAACCTAAAATGTATCAGAGTTATAAGAAAAGAACTATTTGAATTAACAAAGGTTTAGCAAAGCTAAAAATTGGGGGTTTTTTTCTAGGAAGTTAAGGGAAGTTAATCTTAAAAGTGATCTAACATCTATAGTATGAGCAGCTGAAGTTTCCATACACATGGACAGCTAATAACAGGCACATTCATATCCACTCCTTCAATGCTACCTGACACAAAGGAGTTAATTTACTAAAGGCAAATAGGCTGTTCACTTTGCAAGATAAATTTTCACTTTGCAAAGAACATCCAATCTGGAGCATTGAAATTAAAAAAGTGGGATTTTTGGTTGCACATGATTGGATAATGGGAGTCAGCGCCACATTCACCAACCTAACGGGAAAATTCTCTTGCAAAGTAAACAGACTATTTGGCTTTAGTAAATCAACTCCTTTGGATCCAAGATTCTATTAAATTGTATGGCTCAGAGCAGGGCTTGACAAATTTGCTTTGAATCCAGTAGCCAGCTAAAAAAGTTAGGAGCCAGGTTTTTTTTCAAACTAATAAACCTTTATTTTCAATGACAGTTGTAATTTTCAATTACAGATTCAATTGGCGCACGCAGTGATACCTGACATGTATAGCGCAATCATAATTTTCGTAAGTAGGTGGTCCCAACTTGTGTTTCCATTAGTATGCATGCATACTTGGGGACGGGGAACTTTACTTTTTTTTTATAACTTAAATTTTTGTAATCTTATTTTATTTAACTTTGTTTTTTTAAACTCTTTTTTTACTTAAAGTGGTATTAAAGGCTTGATTTTTTCTCTATATAGTTTACTCTAAGTAATCTAACTACAAATTTTGACAGTTTGGAAAAAAAAAATTCATAGAAAAACGTACCTTTCATGTCCGGCATTGCTCCCTCTTCTCCTTGCGGTCTGTGTTCGGCTTCCGTTCTGAGGCGCGCGCACCACTAACAGGTACGAGGACTACATGCTCCACAATGCACTGTTTTTTTCTTCTTTTGCGCCTATGCGCATCCTGGCACATGGCAGCTATACTCCGGGCCCGCGGCGGCTCTACTGCGTGCAGCTCTATGGCAGGGATGTACATGTCGGGAGGACGTCATCCTGGAGTCCTGGCTCGGGAGCTCGCACATAGACACCATGTTACAGCCAGAGAAGAGGGAGTCAGCTGCAAAATGGAAGTTCTCCCCAGCATGAGAAGAGATAAGGATTTAAAAGAAAGAGCAGCAAAGAGAAGGGAAACTACCATGGATTATAGTAAGTCACACATTACAGCATTGTTTTATTTAAAAACATCTGAGGGTTTAACTACCTCCGGGCCGGCCATAGTAAAAAAACGGCCGGCCGGGAGCTCTCTAGATCTGAGCGGGCGTCTTTAGACGTCCGCTCAGACATGCCTCCTCGTGCACGCAGCTGGGCGCGCGGGAGCGGGAAATGGCCGATATTTAAAAACAGGCAGCGATGCCTGTTAACATACAAGCGATCCGCCTGACAGCACATTGGAGATGACAGGTTCTCTTTAAGGTGACGTTAGGGGTCTATTACCCTAGTGTTCCCTAGTGTCACCTTTCCACTTCAATAGCTTTAGCTGTGGAATGAGAGCTGCCTTCTGAGGCGGCTGAATTTAAGCACAGCAGGCAGTGGCTGGGAGCCAGCTATTGACTATTTCAAATTGCAGTAGCAGGCTGGCTATTGCTTCCAGCCACTGCCTGCTGTGTTTACATTCGGCTGCCTCAGCAGGCAGTGGGCAGATGCAATAGCCAGCCTGCTGTTGGCTACTTCAAATTGTGATAGCCAAAAGCAGACCGGTTATTGCGCCCCACTGCCTGCTGTCAATCAGCAGAGGGGGGACATGAAGGGGAACTTTCATGTCTTCCCATGGTGCAGATGGGCCATGGTGAAAAGGGGGCTCCTAGTGTGAGAGGGGGTGACTCTGATGTGAAGGGTTCTCCTAATGTGATAGAGACACCTGATGTAAAGGGGGACTCTGATGTGAAAGGGGGGTTCTGATGTGAAAGGGAAACCCCATTTTTTTAATGTGTTTTTGCATGCTGTCCCCCTTAAAAATCCATACCAGACCCTTATCTTAAATAAGGGTCTGGTAAGGATTTTGGAGGGACCACATGTCATTTTGTGTATTTTAGACTGGGGTGCCTTGAGATTTCACATAGTTTTAAAGGGTCCCGTAACTGAAAAAAGGTTGAGAAATGGTGTTTCAAAGCATTCCATATATACTAATACTGACATCAGCAATGAGCTTATAAATCATTTACTTCCATGGAGATGTAGTATTTTATGTGATCAGGATGCATCAGCTGTGTTCAGGTGGAGGAGAAGGCATACCTCTCTTTTAACTTGTTTTTTATGTGCTTTTTCAGAGAAGTATTATGGCAGTATTAATTGAGCAGAAACAAGTACACGTATGACTAAACTAATGTATCCATGAACAACAACAAAAATCAGGAATCTAATATAAATAATAATATGGTGGTTAAGTGAGAATAAACCCTGCACTGATTGCAGAATAAGTCCTTCTAAGTTCCGGCCTTCTAGTGATTTTTGCTGCAAACATTTTAATTCTGGAGTGTTTCACCTGTCTCTCCGTGAGCAATTGCTGCATTCATGCCATTTTCAATGAATCACGCTGTTTTAATGGTGTACCACAATCCTTTCCATTAGTTGCGTCGGCTTCCTAGTCTGCACATTTCACACATTGCTGTATAAATGAGACAAATTCACATTGCAGCTTTAGTTATTGCAGAATAGGCTGGCAGAAGTTAATCAGCAGCTTTGATCTTGGTCATTCCAGAAGGTGAATAAAGCACTAGGGAAGCTTTAATAACAAGAAATAAAGTAGAAAAAGATGACATGCTGCCAGTAATTTTTGTAACTCTTCAGTAAAATGCCTTCATAACTGTATACACCAGAGAAAAGGAACTCTTTTTGGATATTCTACTATCTATTTGCCAACTGTTTCAACATTACCATTGTTATTCTGCAAATACTATACTGTATGCATTGTAAATTGTGTTACTTTCTAGGCATACATTAAGTGATGAGTAGAGATGAGCAAACTTCATAAAAATCTCCCCTGCTGATGATCAAAGGAACTCCCCCTAGAGCCTGGTTTGCCACAAAATGATCCATCAGAAATCACATATTCTAGCACTATGAGCCTTTAAAGATACCTCGGCAAGATGACAGGGTCTCTTTAAGGCCCCATTCACACTGAATCCGTTAGCAACCCTTAGCATCCGATTTTCAATGGATGTCAACAGATGCCAATGGAAGGTAACCCAACAAATGTATGCGTGTGAATCAGACCAGTTCACTCTACTGCGTTGTGTTGTGTTACATTGCAGTGCACTGAAAAAAAGTACTACTCAGCGCAACATAGCGCAATACATCAAGAACAGATGTCAACGCAATGGAACGCAAGTACCAAAAAAAAAAAAAAGTTTCTCCATCAGGACATATTAATTCAAATATAGATTGGCTGAAAAGAAACAAAAAACACAATCGTATGGAATGCAACGGAAGTCAACAGAGGTTAAAATTGCAAGTCAATGGACCTTAGTTGACTTACGTTTTCGGTCCGATTTTGGTGTGAATATGCCCTTAAAGCCAACCCCTGACCTACTTATGCTAACCTTACCCATGCCAACCTGCAGCTCCATTGCTCTGTTTTAGCCACTGCAAGATATCAGGTGCTTTTAAGTGTGGGGCGAGCATGTCCTATCCTCCCTTGATGCAGTGTTCAGGCCTTGCAGCCAATCACCAGGCCTTAACACTGTGACATGAGGGAGTGAATTACATCATCAACCTTGTGTATGTTCCTACAATATCTGACACGGAAAAGGCTAAAACACCTATTTTTTGCTGTCTTTGTACCCCCAGAGAAATTTCACTTGGGGAAGTGCAAAAGGAAGTTAGAGGAAAACTACAATGTGAGGGAAATACCCCTCTTAAACAGTTGTTTTCAGAGCAGATGTGTCCCATTGGAAGTTTAACCCTTACCTCTTGTTCTGAGGACCACTCCACCATTTTGGACTGCCCTACATTTTCTTTCTCGGTGATAATGATCACCAGGATAAATAGAAGGGTGTATCTACCAAAAGGAGACACAAGCAGCAATAAGAGCAACAGAGGGGCTAACCCTTCCCCTCTCCATCCAAAAAAAAAAAAAGGGTTTCGCCTAGAGATACACTTACAGCAAATAGACTATTCCATACGGTAAAGAACTCATAACGCTTTTTGCAAGACCAATGTGCCTTTAAGTGCGACCGACAAAATAAGAGGGATTTAATCAAAAAGGATGTATTGTTCAATGGCCTCAGCAAAATACATTTTCGCCTTTTCATCTAGCTTTTTGAGTTAAATCACTGGGAAAAAAAGACAACATAGTATGAAATTGTCAGCCAAAGAACATCTTTTTTCATTTTTATTTTAACCCCTTCATGACTGAGCTTGTTTTTAGTTTCTGTTCGTAAATGACTGACACACTTTTGACATTTTTGCTGTGTGATTCTTCCACATCAGTGATATACTTTCTTACAAAGTACACCCACACATATTATATATTGTTTTTTAGAGGACAGATAGGGCTATATATTTATATCACATATGTGTGTCTAACGCCTCACTTAGGACAAATAAAATATAAAAAAAGAGGAAAAAAACGTTTAAAAAAAACACTTTTTTCCCAGTTTTGATTTGTAGTATTTTTTTTACAAAACCAGCACAGCTAAAAAAATGCAATAAATACATTCATTTATTTGTCCCTTATTTTATTTTATATACATTTTTTTATTTTTTTTACACTTTTCACAATTTTTTTTTTTTTTTACACTTTTCACTTTTTTTTTTAACTTAAAAATGTTATTTTATTTATTTAATTATATCAAGCAGATTTTGTGAATTAATCTCACTGTTACTGCATGATAAATTAATAAATTTTTGGTTATTATCAGGCTGCTTCAAACTTCAGAACAGCCGATAATAAGTTAGTGACACTGATCCTGCAGCAGTTCAGGATTCAGCTGTCACTAAAGGTTTTCTGATTGTTGCAACAACGATCAGCAAACAAACATTCTTCTTTCAGGAATAGATACATTGTAGGAATAGACACATTTTGTATCTATTCATGAAAGAAAAAAAAAAAGGCCGTATAGCTTGAGAGAGATATCTCTCGATCTATACGAGCTGTCAGAATGCCGGCAAAAGCCGGCATCTGTGTCCGCTTTGCTTTGACTCTCAGACACCCGATATTAAGGTATCGGGTGTCTGAAAAAGGTTAACCCTTTCATTAATGAATGCCTCTGTAGTAAGGGCATCCATTAATTAATGTTAAAAGCTGATTCTCAGCGATTAACAGCCCTCTAAAGCAGCAAATAACTTGTCACGTACAGTGTACGTGACGAGTCATTTGGTCCCTTTGTGGCTGGACGTACAGTGTACGTCTCCCGTCACGAAGGGGTTAAATGAAAGTGGGCATGGGATCTTGAATGTTTATTTGACTGAGAGTTATCACTGAAGCAAGGTTTCTACATAGCCATATAAATCCATGTCGTATATGTCATGCAGGGATGTCGGAAGTCCTACGTAGGAAAATTCTGAGTATATAGTATGTAGGGTTGATTTTCTTCTTTTGATACATTCATTTTTTATTATGAGTTTAAAGTATAACTATAATACAAAGTGGAAAACATAAACACCTTGTAGATTCTAAGGATATTTAGATCGAGTAGCATATCTAGGGTATGGCAGGTAGGGTACATACCATGGGCGCCACTTGAGGGGAAGCAGCGCACCACTCAGGGACAGTGCTTTGCTCCTTTAAGTTAAGCTGTGCCCCATTCAGACCTGCCATCATCGCTAAACTGTAGTGACAGACAGCACAGCTGATCTCTGCTGTCACATGTAAACAAAAAGCCAGGACAGGGAAAGTTACACTGCACACTTTCTTTGCTGGGTTCTAACTGATGACTCTTCGGCTGCTTGTCTACAAGTCACAGCAGTGGTTGGCTGAGCTGCCTGTCACTCCAATCACTAACTGCATCACTCATGGGGATGTCTGCATGGGGCACAGCCTAAGTGCCCATTTACACATCTAGTTGTACCACAACATAAGTGTGATGGGCTGGGCACTGCACTCTATTCAGGTCCCCGCCCACCACCCCTGTTGCTGTGTAAATGGGACACATAGAAAACAATTGCGGTGACCTGCATTGATCCACTGCAGTACAATGAACATCACTGCTAGATGTGTGAACGGGCCTTAAAAATGCAAAAACCTATCCTCATGACTGGGACTGGGGGACCAATTGACTTTGTTGTCACTGGAATCAATGTGGGCCCGTGTTGATGGGGGTCTGAAAGAAGCACAATATAACTAAAGAGGCACACACCTCTCCTCATCCTTGAGGCCATGACTGGGGAACTGATTGGCTAAGCTGTCACTGCAATCAATTACAGAACATTCTATATGCCATGCTGTGCATTCCCCTATTCCACACCGTCCTCAGTTTATATGCAATGCTGTACGTGCCCTATTCCACACTGCCTTATTCTATATGCCATGCTGTATGTTCCCTATTCTATGCTGCCTCATCTATACACCTTGTTGTAAATGTTATAATCCGCTCTGGCTCATTCTGTACACTGTGCTGTACATTCCTTATTCTGTATCAGCCTTACAGGCCCAGCAACTCTAGTGTGTATGTGGGTGTCTGATTGTGCCAGAATTGGGGTGTCAGATGTTTGGCTAAGGGTGCAATTTCAGGGTTTGCCATAGAGGTTATTTACCATAGATACAACTCTGTTCAGATCTAATATATATATAGATATAGATATATATATATAGACATATATATATATATATAGATC
>NW_017306435.1:860524-909511 GCF_000935625.1 Nanorana parkeri | reverse complement strand
ATATATATATATATATATAGTGATCTAATGAAAGTGGTTCCTGCAGCTGAAAACAGGTGACATAGACTTAAGCTGGCCATACATATTAAGATTTTTCTTGTTCAGCCCTGCAGGATGACCAGCATGGATGGAGGAGTCTTCCCTGACAGCTATTGTATTCTAACAGCCCGTGCCAGACTACCAGAACAGTGAATACCCAAACAGCTGATTAGCTGTAGTCAATGATCATCCAACAATTTTCCAACTTCTTCAAACAAAAGTCGATTGAATAAACAACTTTTGTTGAGCCAGGTAGGGCTGACATGGCCACCCACAGCTTGAATTTTAGCGGATTCAGCAGGAAACGGATAAAATCCCATCCTTTTATGGCCGGCTTTAGTTGAGTAATGAATTGAAGTAGACATTGGGATTTTTTTCCCAACCAATTGTACCAAATTCTAAGAATTGTTTTTTGTTTTTTTTTTTCGTGATTTCTTTGGCAAGCTTGTTTTTCTGCCAATTATGGTTCATATATGTTATCAATTGCTCTAGTTATAGTTGAATATTGAAAGAGCATGCATTGCTCCTCAAGAGGCTTCTTGAATTGCCTATGCTTTAAATGGTGTTGTTCTACAGTGGACTTTACAATCATATTTTATGTTATATATTTTAGAGATGTTACCCCCTCCATGCATCGTTTCTGTGCACAAACAGGCACAACTTTGTACTGTATACAGGTAGTATGCTTGGCAAATGGTTACTTCATAGTACTACATATTATTTAGGTCACCTTACTCATCTTTTACAAACTAAACAAGCTGAAATATTCTAACCATCCATTACAAGTAAGACACCCCAACACTTTTACTAAGCAAGGATGGTGCAGGAAAACTATGACTGGGGCTGTTGTTCTCTTTATCCATTGGCTTCTCAGGAAAATACCAGTACCTATTATATCTGACTCTCTTTCAATCCATTCTCAAGTACAACACATTATTCATACTATCACAGCAATAATACTGTATTATCAACGTGATAAATCCTATATATCAGATACCAAAGGCAATATTACTAACAAAGAATACTTTGCGGCTAGTTAAAATGCATCAGATTATTCATGCTGGAAAATCTGTGCTGAATTATCTGGTCCGAAATGAAATATGTACTATGGCAGCAGCAAAGGATATGAACAATATAAAATGACCACAAATCCACTTAGAAAATAATTATTCAGCAGTTTAATGTTTCAACAAAGAGCAATTCCAGGCAATACTGAAACGGATCAGAGTGCTACTGCAAACAATGCAGCTGTGCTAAAGTCAGAGCTGCATTTCAAATTTTCTCAATCTGACTTTTATGTAATCCATTTGAAGAAGACTCCAGAGAGTGACTAGTTTGCTGTGTACTTTGTAAGGCTTGTGCTGTGCAACTTTCTGTCTCACTGCTTCCTGCGTCCCCATATTACCGAGTTGTTCAAGCCAGCTAAAGTGTATGTATAGACAATATATTTTTTTTTTTTGATAGAGTAGGAAAGGGTTAGAACCCCTGTCAAGTTTTATGTTGCTATATGCAGGTCCGTCCTTTAACTGATGCAGCCTGAGGCTGTTGCCTTAGGCAACATCTCTTTGGGTCACGTGGGGAAGTGGCAGGCAGAGCTGCATGGTCCCCTTTCTTGCCAGAGCATCCCCGGTTGCTAAGAGACCAGGGCAGGGAGATGTGTAAGGGCCATACACATCTCCCCACCCAAGCTCCTGTCAACCTGGGATGCTCTGGCTGGCGTCCTGCCCAACTCCTTGCAACCAGTGATGCCTATGAAGGTAATTGCTCTCTCTTGATAGAGATTTCAGGATGAACTCTAAGTTAACTTTATTAGATGCAAGATGTGTAAGTAACTGAATTTGACCCGGGTATCAGTTTCCTATAGTCCCTGTACAGCAAAGTGGGAGAATAAGAACCAGCACAAGGGACCAATCAGTTCATGTGCTCATAAAGATCATGTTAATAGGAGGATGAAGCAAAGTGACAAAAAGAAGGGGGATGCAACACTTTTTGAGCCCAAAGCAAAAGGCATCAACACAACATTTTTTTTCTTTGCATTTTTACTGAGCCTAACCTGGCTTAGAATATTGTGAAAGTTTGCAAACAAGCTTTTAAGGGACCGTTGTATTTAAATTAATAATAGAAGCAAATGCTTGGCTGAAAACTATACAAATAAAAGCTGCCTATTTGCTTGTACTGCCTATAGGCACAGACCTACTGTGCCTAATTGTAGATTCAGCCTTGATTATATCTGGTGCCTAACACTGTGCTTCCACAGCTAGGTCTTTGTCTGAGCTCTTCACCCATTGCATGTGTACCGCTCCCCCTTTCCCAGTCAGCGCCATTCCAATACAGGACAACACCACCGGTGGCTCTGAAGGGGTGATCCACAATAAACTGAACCAACGGGTCTCGGTGTCTTTCCTCTGCAAGAAACTTCCACTATGGATCCACAGCACACCAGCATAACCTGAGCAACCAGGGTCGGCGGCCATGGACTCTTCCTGTCTAGGAGTATTGCCACTCGCCCCGCCCATCAGCATCCACGGCCCTTTCGTTGAACGATTGCAGTGAGGTCCAGACTACAGCCGCCATGCCTGAAACAACCACTGAAGAACTTCAGGGAGAAAGGTAGAGGAGGGTCAGGATTATCCAGGCAGATATAGACTCCATGGCTTTTCAGAGAGAGTGTGGTTACAGCTTCCATGCACCGCAGGCCCAATCACCTGACACTGTATCACTTGAGGTAAGAGTTACCAATCTCTGTCTTTAGCAGCAGCAACCACTGGACCTGCTGCCACCAGGCACTTCCAGGGTGATTCCAAGGCTAGTCCCCAGGCTTTGAGACCTGGTCTGCTCTGGAAGTCGAGCACAGCCTCCCCGGGAGGAAGAGAGAGAGCTCACATGGCCCACCCCGAGTATTTATCTCCTCTCCCAGCATGCACTACTAGCTCCTTCATCAGTGATTGACTGGGGAGGGATACCTACTCTTAGCAATCCCATTGGCTATACTTTACTATCACCCGGCCACACCCTTCAGTACCTCTGGTAGCAGACAGATGGCAAGCAATGATAGATTGTTTAGGGGGAGAACCACATGAACCAAACCACAAATTAGTATCAGACCACATACAATCTGATAAACACTAGATTTAATAGCACCCTTTCCATCAGGCTCTACACATGCATTGATGTTGATTACCCCAGACCCATTGCCTTGGGATGACATGTTAGCTCTGAGTCTCTCAATTTTTATGACTACATTACACCCCAGGTTTTTATTTGGCTAGAGTATTGTCTGTTCTGCCCTAAGAGGTTGTGTTCTGCCCTCAACAGGCAAAATATTTAGGCATACCTACTTGCCATAAAAATTGACCACTAGATGGAGCTGAAGGAACATATCATTGTTGATAACAGCTCAAGACTGTTCTACTTTAATAAAAGTTCCCAGCATCCCTCAGTCCGAGCAGAAGGAAACAGATGCATTCTGGGAGCTCAGACTCCATCTTAGAGACTGAGGAAGAGGAAGCCATCACCATACTGTATATAGCACATGTTCTGAGAGGAAAGAATCCTACATTCCCTAAGGCAGCATCGCTGGTAGGATTGGACTTGCTTCACCCTGTGTTTATAGTTGCTATTGTATTTATAAGTTTATATATTGATTATATGTTTTCTGTGTATTTTCTTAAAAAAATTAAAAAATAAAAGTCCCCTTCCCCCTTGTACACACACATACAAACACAGACATGCGTTGGGTGCCCCTACACGCAAAAAAGAAAATTGCGCAACACATGTTACATATCGCCACAAACGTCGGAGTGCGAGCAATCATTCTAGGGTCCTCAATCACCATTAACACTAAACTCATGAGCGGTAAAAGCTTTAAAATCATGGCCTATGGGAAATTTTAGGTATTGTAATTTTTTGCAGTTTCACGGGCACACAGTTTTAAGGCTTGACATGTTTGGTGTCAGTTTACCTGACGTGACCCCATGTTTTATATTTTGCCCAAAAATTGGGTATCATATTCTGTTTCTGTGCACTAAATTTCATTTTAGTGCATTTTATCCTAAAAATACTGCTTTGAGAAACATTTGCACACATACCGAGAGACATAAAAAATTGCAATTAGCATTTTTTTTTATTCTACAGAGCTTCTGCTTTCAGAAAATATATGATTATTTGGGGGTTTTGAGCTGTTTTCTAGACCAAAATTTCAGATTTTTTTCATGTGTGCAAGTAGTAAGAAATTGCTCCAGACAGCAAGTGGTTTATAAAGCATTAAGATTTCACTCAGCCTGGCTTATTGCAAAATAAAAGTGTTTAGCTGCATGTCGAGCTATACACAGGCCCCAGGGAAATGTGTAGCAGGGACAGAAAAGTTTGGTTTTCTTTTCTTTTTTTTACTCTGGGGTCTTTCACATGGAATTTTTTTTAATTTAATCTGATCGCTTTCTCAATTTAGGGTCTCTCACTAGAATAAACCAGATTTTTTGATGCTCATAACTTTGTCAGATTAGAACTACTTGAGGGCCCCCCAAAAAAATCCCACCTTATATAATGTGTACTGGGGCTGCCACCCAAAGACTAAATCAGGTGCCGGATAGAATATGCATTTTAGCATTGGCACTTCCAGGTACACACAATCATATGTTCCAGTGAATGAACCATGGAGACTTACACAAACACTGCAGCATTAGTAAAGAAAAACCCCAAATGAGTGAACCCTGGCTCCAAAAGCAATAAGGAAAATTATCTGTAAAAAATAAGTCAAGGCAACTGGTCTTGCTGTATTTTTCTTGAAGACGTTTCACTGGCCATCCAGATATAGATATACCATGACCTGGATGAATGAGAACCTTCACAGAAATAAGGAAAATTGTATCCTGTGGACTATAACACCAATAGAAATCAAACGTCATTTTGCTGCCCACTGCTCTTGTGAAATCAGTTTACACATCTTAAAGAATGAGCTTCTGCTTCTTCCCTATCAATTACATTGCTGAAATAATCATGCAACAAATACAGGTCAAGGAAGTATAACTTTACTTCCTTAGAAATCTTTGGTCAGACTTCACCTTGAATATGGAATACAGGTTTGGGCACCAGTCCATCAAAAAGACATTATGGAATTGGAGAGAGTCCAGAGATGGTCAAAAAATAAGAAAGGGAATTAAAGATTTTAGTTATGAGCAAAAGCTAGCCAAAGTTGGTTTAATCACATTAGAAAAGGAGAGCTTATGAGGGAATATGAAGGCTATAAATATACCCAAGGTCAATGCTGAGAAAGGAGACGCTGTGTACAATGAGGGCATGGAAAATACAGTATCAGACTAACAAATAAGGGGATGCATTTTTTTCTATTGCATTGATGGAAAGACGTGCGGTAATATATTGGAACACAGCAGACAGATGTACACATAAGGGTCATGCAATATAGTCTTGTGATAAATAAAATATGCCTCACTGCATATTTCAGATCTAGGCCCTTCCTACAGTATGAAGATGCAGGTATATTAAGCAAAAGTAATAGCCGAACTAAACCCTAAATACCCTAGTTGCTTAATTGAAAAGTCCAATCTTTAACCCTGTCTGGGAACTGGGAACAGGTTTTAGCACTTTACAGTTAATAACTCTCTATAGAGAACAAGGAGTTAAATTTATATAAAAACAAAAACCCATAACTACATGAAACATTATAGAAGGTTAGCATATGTTATCATCATTTCCAGCGTAAATTCAATGAAATCACTTTCAGCACAATGGGCAAATCATGCAAAGCATTAGCTATGTCCCCATGGCTAACTGCACGTCTAGAACCTGAATTGAGTCATGAGGTTTTTGTTTACCAACTGTGTTCTAACAGGAAGCTTTATCATGGATGGTTTTCCTGCGTGTAAATGAGAAATTGTAATGTAAAACTGATGTTTTATTCACACCACATAGATTTATTGCTTTTATAAAGCAGCACTTTCTTTTCTCCACCTCTTGAAAGTGGTGGAACAGAATCAAAAACACACCAACACAACTGGGAAAGTTCATGTTTGCACTAAGAGAAATGCTACGCATAATGAACATCTGTGAATATAGCTTTAGAACCAAAATCAGGTCTTTACTTGTCTTTTTGTCTTTCCAGCATACATTAGCCTACATTTTAGAACATACTAGAAAAGATGCTTCTGTGTGCAATTACCTGATTGGAATTTTGTCTCTAAAAGTAGGTATGGTACGGAATCCATTTTGATAACTGCATTGCAGCAACTGCATCCAACCCACATGTCTTTCTGATGACTGTTAAAATGATTCCTATTACAACAGGCCTTGTTATGGATATTTTTCTCATGACTGAAGAAAATCCATATCAGGGTTGCCATGAGGGCTGCAGAGGGCCTGGGCTTACATTTTTCATGATGGGGCCAAACCATCCAGAATTGACATCAACTGTCATGCAGAGAAAGGTTTAATGCAAACACACAGAGACGTTTTTAAACACCATAAATACATTGGGGTCTCAATCTGAGAGCATATCATGTAATCTGACATTTACAGAAAAACAGAAAAAAACAGAAACAGAACAGAAAACAATCCTAGTAGCTCTTTAACTAGACAATAAGGTTTTGCTCCTCATTGTCGGAAATCTTGCATCCGTAGTAGTAGTTTAAAGTGATATTAATATCAAAAGGATTTTTAAGCTATGTCAGACATGGAAAAGCAAACCCCTCCCCTCACCTGCTCCCCTCTCTTCTCGCATCCCTCCTCCAAGCTAGTAGATGGACGGCTGCTGAAGACTTTGCTGTCCCTTGTGATCTTGTACTGGACAGGAAGTTGAGTGAAGCCGACCTGCGAGAGTTGGGGCCAGATGTTCTGGCACATGATGAATGTATGTGTTTGGGCCAAAATTTTAAGAAATACTTTGTTTAGGCAATGTAGACGCTGCGTTTTAGTTGCGGGCTAGTGCATTGTGGCAAGTTTGGTAGTATGTATAGTATCGCACACTGACAGAGCTTTTACTGTTAACATTTTTTTGTTGTTATTGTAGTGTACAATATATACACTTCCTTCAGGTTCCCCCACAGCAGTGTGGTGCACTGTGCTGCTGTGTGGTGACTTCCAGTGGCATCCAGTGCCCTGGGAAAAAATGCAGAATGCGGCGTAAAAAAAGTGGATTGATTTCGGCGCTGAAGGTTTTGTGCCTACAGGCTTTGTTTTTGGATATCAGACCCTTATACAGACTATGCATATTTTATGCTTTTTAAGGAGCACACTGAGCACGAGTCCTACATAGCAATATATAGGCCAATATAGTTAAAATAGCAAAGATTCCAGCAAGCATGCATGCACTCATCTATGAGACTATGTGGTTATAACAAAATAATCATCACAAAGCATCAATTTTATCATTATGCACACCTTCAGCCACTGCAGCAAAGCTGCTCGCACCCTTTCATTGAGGCAGTTTATGTTCTTGAAGAGACAGGCTTGCATGTCGTTGGAGCAATCAAGCCATTTTCGAATGAGTTGTCTGACGCTATCCACAAGCAGCTCAGAAGAGCACCAATGAACATAATTTGTCCCGTGCTCTTTTCACTCCCTTCAGCTTGGCAGCTGCTCTAGTAAGCAGCTTGTACTGACAGAGGAAACCAGAGAATGCTAGCCATGCAGAGGGATTTGTAAATCAATTTTTGTTGAGAAGCTAATAACATTTCAAACATCTCACAAACTTTTTATATATAAAATGTGTAATGTGGCGACTGATTCGCATATAAATAGTTTAATACTTTTACATAATGCCATTGTAAGGTACTGCAATATTGCAATCTAATTGCTTCACCTTTTTTCTCATTTAGATACAATTACATTGTTTTTACAGAAATAGTCTTGCATTGCTAAACTCTAATATGAAAGAATCCTGTAAATTCTAAAATGTAGAAGTTTTTTCTAAGTTTTTTTAATTATTCAAAGGCAAACCTTCACCAGTTAAATATGGAACAATGAATTGAGGGCAGGGTGACCGTACCAGTGCGTTACTAAGTCCTGAGTCCAGTGCGTTACTATGTCCTGATTCCAGTCCATTGCTTAATCCTGAGTCCAGTCAGTTACTATGTCCTGAGACCAGTGCGTTACTAAGTCCAGAGTCCAGTGCGTTACTAAGTCCAGAGTCCAGTTTATTACTAAGTCCAGAGTCCAGTGCATTTCTCAGTCCTGAGTCCAGTACGTTGTAGAGTCCAATTCATATACTGTTCTGCATTGCTGTCTAATGTATTGATGGGATTTGTAGTCCCCCTACAGCTGGTGCCATTCTGCATTAGAGTGTAAACTCCTCTTTACAGAAACTGATGTGACTGGCTAAGTGTTATCTGTACAGTACAGTGGTATATGTAAGAGCTATATAAATGTATATTAATAGAGTGAGACTGTGGGGGGACCACAAGTACCAGCATGTCATTGGCAGCTGGGGGGGGCTAGCCATGTAGGCTGTATGGGGCCCCATGAATTCTAATGCATGCACACAAATATGTATCTACCCTAGCCTACCCTACAATGTAAACTAGACAAGGGAAAAAATTTACAAGAACAGTAAGAAATCACTGTGAAGATAATGTGTGTTTTGCTGGTTTACATGAACATGCAGATATTCAAGCACTGAGCAAATGCGGTCCATAACTGACCTGCTAAGGCATATACTTATGATTAATGCATATGTTGCAGACGCTATTTGCAGTGTGCATTGAAAATCCAAATACTGATTTGGTGCCTTACATGCAGACAAAGTGAACATTTTGTCTTAAGAAAATATTATTGTAACAAACATTGTGATTTTCTAGAAAAAATAGAAAATGCGTACGTGCCAAACACAGTAGTAGCTCCAAATAAAAACCCCATACGCTGTAATCTCTGAGCACACAAGTACTGTCGTTTATCATTACATTGCATTCGGCAACAGCAGCGTATCCAGTCACGTATGGCCACTTGCTGTGGATAAAGCCTGCATATATGCACATGTGTTACCACCATTAATCATGCACTATGGTCTTTTCTATGTTCAGCATTTTTTTCAGTAACCTTCAGTAACATAAATGCACACTTACTATGGTATTGTTCCTGGTAGCTAACAGATGTCATATACCCCCAAAACACATTAGAGAAAATCCTATTTATATTTTAGCTATGCTTCTTGTATGCTGGAATGTGTTTGTTTGTTAGTGGGCTAACCATTTATGTACACTTTCATACTTGTCCACTATCATCCCTGTCCAGTATCGTTCTTGGCCATGAGCATTACCTGCACATAGTAAAAAGTATGAGGGTGCGCTTTGGCTGTTCGGTCAGGCTTGTCGGTTCATTGATGTAACAACGTGCTCACATTAGCTTTAGTAAATGAAGTCCAGTGTTACCATTGCTCTATAAGGAAAGAACAATGGCAATACTTACATCATGTTCATGGTAATATAATGGTACACTTAGGTAGGAGCTGATTACCCTGGACTACCTGTCACTGTCAGGCTGTGCTAATGATAACTGTGAGGAATGGTTTCTGCCCCACGAGCTGGAAAATAAAGGCTCTTACTTTAGAGCATTAGTTGAACTATCACTTTAAGATCTCATTTTCACATTAGCAGCCACCTAATTAAGTTCTGCTTTTCTGTTAAAACATTCATTTGTTAAAAGGCCACTGTCACCTAAAAATATTGTAATGATAAGTGATAACTATTCAGTTAATGCATGTAATAATAGTATCCAGTATGTTAAAGAGACACAGTCACTGCACAATTCAGGACACAGTTACAGTATCTACTATTTACCCACCCCTTGAAATGTACGCTCACCCTTAAGGTGCCCACACACCTTGCGATAATCGTACGATAATTGCGGGAAATCCCGCGATTGTACGATTATCGCAAGGTGTGTGGAAGGCGTGCGACCTCTGCTACTGTAAGGTCGCACGACTTTTATCTTAGGAACATGTTCGAAAATCCGCCAAGAATCGTACGATTGTCGGCGGGTGTGTAGCATGTTCGCAAGATAAATGCCGCACGGGCCGGTGTGTGCAAGCGCACACTGCCCGTTCCGCATTGCTGTCATCGGAAGCCCGCCCCTCAGCGAGGAGGGCTTGCGATCATCGCAAGTACGATCTGACTGTCCAAGATAGGCAGATCGTAAGTTTTTTTAAATTACCTTACAACCATCACAAGACAAAAGTATTGCGATGGTTGTAAGGTGTGTGCCCAGCATTACGCCCTCGCAGGTAACCCCGGGTAAACTCAGATGTTGGAGAATACCTAGGTGGATGACATCAGCGTGTGCCCCCAACAAATGACAATGCTCAGGCATGGCAATTAGCCAGATTGGCCACTTAGGCCCAAGTACTGTCACATGGTGGTCACCCCCCCCCCATATTCAAAAGCTCCAATACAGCAACACACTGAGACATCTAGGAGGACAGTAAAGTGGTAAAGAATATGGATTGTTGAGTACACCTTGCTGGGGAAAGGTACCCTGAAAGTAGGACTTTCAATAATACCAGGATAGGATAGTGTTTCAACTTAATGTGGGTTGGGCCATAGGGGTCAGTACTAAAGCACGGTAAAGTACAATATTATTTTCTGAAAACAAAATGCATTTACATGTCATTACTTCTATAGCACATCTGTGGTATACAAGATGCAGCAGCACACCTTAAGAAACTCTTGCCAAAATTCCAACCTACTTTCCAACTGCACCAACCCCAAAGACCATGAAAACTATCGGAAATTTTATTTGCATATAACTAACCATACCCGCTGCATTCAATGTGACAAAGCAAGGGCCTTGTAATAGGTCACTATAACACTTTTTCTCAAAACCACAAGCTTTTTTTTTTTTTAGGAGATTACCAAGGCACAGAAGGAAGGTGATCACGAACAACTTAGACACCAAAGGGCCTCTAATATTCATCAGTGCCGTCAATTTAACTTGGAAAGTTATGTTACAGGTTTGCTTTGAAAACTGTAAATTTTCAAATCAAACCTGTAACATAATTTTCTAAATTAAGCATGGCATTCAGCATCTTCAGACGATTTAAACATCATTGACACAAGGTATGGAAACTATGGCTCTATAAAGAAGGGCTTTGGGGACTCTAGTCTAAGATAATTAGCTTATGATGAGGAACTTATGCATCATTCAGTATTACCATCTTGGAACACTCCTGTGCGCCGTACTAGAAGGTCCTCTGAGTAGGGAAGATACATTGGGTAAGGCCTGGCAGTAGAGCAATCCTGATGAGCACAGGCAGATATGTCACCACTTGTCAAATTTGCTTGTGTCTGGCCAGACCTGTTCTACTTTCCATCCACTCATTATCCATTTATGTTACATTTCTAAACATTCAGTGAAGATTGGAAGTACTTGTGTGTGCGAGCCCTAGGGGTACAGAATGTAGTAGATGCTCTTGGCATTTACAGTTCTTATAGCAGTAAAAGTGCTGTTGTAATATTAACAGCTTAAGACTCAAGTACTGCAAGTACACAAGATGAGCAGTATAATTGAAACAGAGGCTAACAAGACTCCAAATAATCTTTATCAAGTGGTCTCCTTGCTTTGCGTTAATTATTTTAGAGGAATTGTATTTACTAGTACAGAATTTATGAGCTCAATAAAGCTGCAGTTTTGTTTCTTTAATCCATAAACATATACTTTCATGTCTACTGCAACAAGTGAACTGTTTTCTTTTGAGTTCAGACAAAGACTAAGCCCTGGGCATGATGGCTAGACAAAGGTCATTTAACTCAGTGGTGTGTTCTATGTCTTCACACTAAAAATGCAACATTATTTTATTGCTGTACTTAGGCAATAGCAGAATTCTATGTATCATTTATAAGTCTGAAGTTTTAAAGGGATAAAATATGTTAATAAAGTAAAATATTATTTAGAGCTGAGTTCTAGTTTATTTTTCTTAATCATATATCATAGGACACAGGATTCTATAGTCTAGAACACTGCCCCCCTCAGGAGATTAGACACTGGCTCCGGGCCGTGATCGCGCTGGGAGCGCGCCTGATCGGGGGGCGGGGCAGGACGTCTGAAGACGCCCGCTCAGATCCAGGAAGTTCCCGCCGGACGTTTTTTTACAACGGCCGGCCGGGAAGTGGTTAAGCTGCAATGAAAGCACAGTAAAACCCCGCCCACTCCCAACAAGTTTTTTGCTAGTGTACTTAGGAGATGAACATCTTCTCTCTGCTCTCGTTTACGAGATTTTTCAGTTGCTATTGGCCATTGCAGCAGAAGTGGCAGCTTCCAGGTCAGTTAATCCTCGGTAGGGATGAGCTCAGGTTTGGACCAAACCTTTACCTAACCTGTGCTCTTCTGAACATGGAAGGAAACTGCTTCTACTTCTGCCTAATCAGCTACGGGTCGTGGAATTCCCTGATCTAAGCAAAGGTAAATGACGTTGAACTGGGTTTGGTCCAAACCTCGGCATGCCCTGGGGACCGTACCAGACCTCGTCTGGGAGAAGATACAAGACCAGCCTGTAGTGTTGTTTAGGCTGCTGGATCCTGCATTCCGTGTTCACCCTTAGCACATTCAGTATTGCAGGGTGGTGTGTTAGCCACAGGGTGCTATACAAGTCCAGGGCCTTTGACCTGTATTAGGCCGTTTGGGCGTCTAAGCTTCATCTCAGGATTTCCATGACACCTGTAAAGCCTCTGTCTAGTGCACAAGTACTGTACTTACATACTTACTTAGATCTACCTTATCAGTGTAGGGGACTTGGATGTTGGGGGAAGCTTGACTCTCAATCAATATTGCCCCTTCAATGCTGGACCTCCTGACTGCATGGTCAACCGACCAGGATTCAGTGAGACAATGCTACGGCAGTGGCTTATGTCAACCATCAGCAACCCGAAGTCACAAAGCTCAAAGAGAAGTATACCTGATTCTAGCTTGGGCAGCAATTCACGCTCTGGACTTGACCTTTCTGCCGATCCCAGGCACTGAAAATTGGCAGGCAGATTACCTTAGTCTTCAACATCTGGACAGAGAGTAGTCTCTGTACGTGGAGGTATTTTGTAGCCTCTTCAGCAAACGCTGGGAAATACTGGACATGGACCTTCTGGTTTTCAGGCTCAACGACAAATTAGACATATTTGTCTCACCTGATCTGCAGGAGTACCTTCCAGTGGTCCCTATTTTACTGGACAAGGAAGACCTGATAGTTGGACATAGGCAGACTCTTTGTGTGCCCTTCAGGATCATTTGGATCTTCTATCCCAGGAACTGGTTTACCACTCTGATTCTCAGTCGCTGGCTTTAACAGCTTGGCTGTTGGAGGCCAGGCCCTGCAGTATATAGGCTTGTCAGATTCGGTCATCCCTATGCTTTTAAATTATATGAAGTTGATATCTGCAAAATTGTCGCACTTGAGAAGCATATTTCACTTGATGCGAAATGAGAAAGTTCCATCCCAGAAAATACTCAGTGGAATGGATCCTGTCTTTTCTGTAGTTTGGTCTGGATCAGTATCTGGCCTTGAGTATGATCAAGGATGAAATCTCAACTTAAGCTGTGCTAAGGGGCCACTTGTCCCTCACTCCTTAGTGAAGGGTTTGGTGCAAGGTGTTAATCATGTTGCTGCTCCTGTATGTACCCCTGTGCCTCCATGGGACCTAAACCTAGTTCTGTCAGAGATCACTTTTTTAGCCTATCAGAGGTATTTCTCTGTTTTTGCCTGCTCTTTACCGCAACTATCACATCTGCCCCACGTGTTTCTGAGCTGGTGGCCTTGACCTGTAAGGAACTCTTTTTATGTTACACAAAGGCATGGTTGTGTGTGAATTATTCCTTTTATCTTAATTAGGGCATTGTTTTACCATCACTATATCCTGCTCCTACACATCCTAAGGAGATGTCACTTTATTGTTTGTTTGTGGTGCATGCTGTTCGGTTATATCTCTCAGCTACTGCCCCTTTTCATCAGTCTGACTGTTTGTCATTCCTTAAGGTCTATGCAAGGGTCATTAGGCTTGTTGTTTCACTTTCACTTGGTGGATTCAATAACTCATCTCTCAGAATTATGACCGTAAGGTGTAAAGTTTCCGCTACATAAATGCATACACGCAATAGGTTCTTGTTGGACTTGTGTCTTTATTCAACCTCAAATACTATGTAATTATGTAGCTTTCAAGGCGCACGCTACCAGATATGTGCTTCTTGGGCTTTTCCGCATCAGGTGTCTGTTTCTTAGATTTGCTAGGCCTTCGGTTTACATGTTTGTTAGGTTTTACCAGGTGGAGATTCAGGCCTTAGCTGATTCTGGTTTCAGTCATAAGGTGCTTCAGATGGCCCTGTGATTATATAGGGCCGCATCTGTTCCTTGTTTCTTGGTATGGGCCTGTTTACCGTTTGTTTGCTGTGTTGCCCACTGCTTGGTTGGAATGCTTTTTGGATGTCCCAGTGTTACCGACTGTAGAAGCCTGTGTCCGGTGATGTACAATTATGAAATAGGGTTTATCTTACCTGTAAAAGCCTTTTCTTGAAGTACATTACAGGACACAGCACTTTCCACTTTGTTTTTTAAGATCCATCCCTCTTATTGCTTGCTACAAAACTGTGGCTTGCTAGGAATGGGAGGAGTTATACTGGACTGTTTTTTCAGCTTGTAGCTGTGCAGGGTCCATTCTCCTGAGAGTGACAGTATAACCCAGTGTTTCACACTATAGAAACCTATGTCCTGTCATGTACTCCAGGAAAAGGATTTTACAGGTAAGACAAAAATCCTATTTTATTTACTAAAGACTGCTCACTTGGCAAAGTACACCTAAGGGGTTATTCACTTATGAGCCGAAGGATACAGCCGTAGCTTCGGCTGATCCTCCAGCTCTCTTCGTCCGCTGTACCCCGAAGGGCTGCTGTACGGGCTATTCACAATAGCCCGTACAGCAGCTGAAGGCAGCCGAGCCGAAGGCATATGCTTTGGCTTGACTGAGCTGAAGTGACAGCAGAAGGATAGTTATGGGGAGATCACATGACATGCACCGAATAGGTATATCATGGCAAGTAAACCAGTTCTTGCACTGCTCTTCATCTTATTCTGTTAAGTAAGCTCATGGGCTAACCATATTGTTTACCCATATTGCATATGAGCAATTTTGTATATATATCATCCACAGCTGTGGTTTTGGATAATGGTTGTAGAACAAAGTTACAGTTAAATTTAGTTTGTGCATATCATTGTTTTAAGACATTTATGACATAGTCTAATCAATTTTGTAAATACAAGAAAAACACAAGCCTTCAACTGCCAAAAATACCCACAATGACATGAAGCACAGAAACAAATTATAAAGTACCAGTCTGCCAAAATGTATACAGTATTTTCATTTGGTGTAGCTAAGCTTTGTATCCATGCAGCATTTTCTTATATCTCTTAGCTAATCTGGTGCTGATGTTTCTGAGCCTAAATTCCCAGGTTAACCCATCCTGCCATTCCAGTGGGTCCTCACCCTTTTTTTTTTAAGATAAATAAGTAGCCTATTCAAACTACCGGTGGCCATCCATAAATGAGATAATAGTTTTGGTGGACTGTGCCAAACAGATAACTTTTTCTTAGAATTATCATGCTTCCCAAATTTCAATTTCCCTAGAAAATACAAAACACAATAAAACAACCTATATTTAAACACACAGGGCAACCCAGATATTCAAGAAAGGAAAAAACATTTGGGTGATCGGTTGGTTTACTTCAGGGATGACTAGGACCTACTGTGACCAGAGGTAACTGCAAATAGAAGAAATATGCTGCTGACAAACTGTCTCTGTTCCGAGGAAATCATCTTTAGGCATTGTCATCCTTTATGAGTACTCACCGTATGTATCAAACATAACAATGTTGTTTTTTTCAGCAAACATCTAAAGAGTCTTGGTGTAAACAGGATTTGATCATTTAGAGGCAGCAAAATAATAAGGACATACTATTCACTGTGCTGTCAGTTTCTACTCTAAATGTCATCAACCTAAATTAATTAGGCTGGCTGAGCAAACTTTATAACTATGTGTCACAGGTCCAGAAATATGGTATCCTCTGCAAAATGCTAATGGGTTGAAATTATGAAAAAAATGACCTATGGTATAATACATTGGCTGCAAAATTTATAACATCTCTGGCTGGAAATAAAAATGAATAAAATGTAGACATACATTGAGGGAGAAACTGAGCAGTCTGTCACAATCATTTGAGCACAATGTAATCCATGAAGACTATTTGCCTTCAATGGGTTTCTGAAGCCAGGTTACATTGGGCCAAAGAAAATCACACTGCTGAGTGGCTAAAATTCAGAGACACCTGACAGGCAGCAGTAGTGGGACATAATAATAGGTTTTACACTTCCTCAAAAAAAAATGAATACATTTTTAAAATGTATCTAAACCCAAGAACAAAATATGAATCTACTACAGCTTACCAGTCCTTTGATGTGGTGGCTGCAATATTTTTAGGATTCCCTTCCTTTATTTTCCCCTGGTCATCTTGCCAGATGATCATTACTGTACCACCCCATTACCCCCAAATTTGTAGCAGTCCCAGCCATTTTAGGACTGACTCCATCCTATGTATGAAATTATTTTAATGTAAAAACAAGTCTGGGCAAGTCTAAGAAATGCAACCCTAGTAAACATGTTTTTGTGAGGAATGTTTGTGAAGTCATTGTCTCATGACATCACCGAATATCAAAAGCCACCAGATGGACCAACACCCTGCCAGCCTTATCTTGGAGAATACTGTATATCTGATGTACCTGGATTCTGATGTTATGTTATTTAATGACTGGATAAATATGAAGTAATTAGTTACTATTAGTCAATTATGTTAAAGCTTGAGCTTAATCTCACTATGCAGATGTAGCAAAGGAGCACCTGGTAATTTTGGGTCCTCCTACCTGTTTAGCAGTCACTGGCCCTTTTTTCTCAGCTCCAGCAACACCAACACCTCTAAAATATAACCGGCTCGAGTTGTAGGGTCTTTTTAGTATTTACTGCTCACTAGTAAACTTAGGAGAGAGAGGTAGGGTTGCAGGATAACCAAAAGAACAAAATGGAGCACAGTGTCTTCATAATAGCAACAGCAAAAGCAACAGGTCATATGGGAGTGACCAAAAATAGATTCTTGCACAGAGCAGCCAGGGTAGATTTACGACTTGTGAGAGAAGTCACATTACTTGTAGTGCACCCACTGGCTTCTTCTCTTTTATACAGTACCTGAATCAAGGGCGATGAATTTCTCTTTCAGGGTCCAGACGGCAGCTGTTCTAACCTCCTCTGTGACATTCTCAGTAAACAAAACTTTTCTCCAGCCCAGCTTCCTTCAAGTTTCTTTCCACTAGCATCTTAGGCCTCTGAGCCCCCAGCACCTGGCACATGCTGAGGCCCAGGTCAGACATCTTGCAACACACAAGCCTCCTCCCAGGGAGAAGCCCCACGGGGGATGGAGTTCTGATAAGGTATTCCCAAATATTTATCACCTTCCCCCAGCCATACATCTGAGTCAGCCTGCTCAAGGATTGGTCAGAGTCAGATGCATATTCATAATCTGGCAAATTGATCCTCCCACATTGTATGCTGGAGCCCATCCCAGCAACAGGGGGAAACAATCAATCTACCAGCTTTAGGGAAAACCTGTAGAATAATCAACATCCAGACTGACAGTCCAGATATAAACACACTAAATTTAGTAGTGACACAACTATAAGTGACAGGGGTGCTACACAGATTCTATCAATTTTGAACAATTTAAGGTCAGTCTTTTAGCTTGTAGGCTGAAACCCACCGCCCCTCCCCCCACCCCGCACATGTCAGTAAACTTAAGCTGATTTGAAATCACAGACTTTTGCTGAAAATGGTTTGTTCATGATCCCTAAGCAAGTGCTGAGGCATGGTTCAGATGCACCATGAAGAATATAATGCCAGCTGCAGAATCTATTGGTGTCCGCACAGCAGCCATCATTCCCTTGAATGCTTTCCCCATGAAAACCATAAATATGTATTGTGTTGAAGAATAGGCTCATTTTCGAACAGGAGCACCATATGTGCTGTTAATTGTGTGCACTTCTATGACAAAGATGGTCCTTACTAGGAAAGGACCCCAGAGCTATGTACAGTCAAGTCAGTACAGGGTTAATTGATTGTGTTATTATACAGCACTCCTCAATAAAGCTTTCTTGTGTAAACAAGGGTCCTTCGGACTCAGGGCCGGCCTTAGGGGTGTGCGAGCCGTGCGGCTGCACAGGGCGCCATGGCAACAAGGGCGCCGTGCAGCCGACACAGCTCGTCCTGGGGGTGGCTTCTCTCCCCCTCACCGCTGGGCGATGGCCATCCGATATGACAGCACTCCCTCGTCCGCTCCCCCCCCCCTAAAGGGGGGGCGCAGGAAGGAGCGCTGGCTGCTGTCAGGATGGCGGAGCGGTGAGTTACTGGGGGTGTGGCCACTAAAGGGTGTGGCCCCTGAGGGGTGTGGTCACTGAGGGGCGCTGTAAAGCTTTCTCGCACAGGGCGCCTAAAGGCCTAAGGCCGGCCCTGTTCGGACTAATCCCCAGTTCACTGTGCAAGAGGTGTTGCCACCAAAACTGCATTCAGCCTTGATGATGTAGAAATTGCTGCTCACCTTTGGGGTGAGGGATCTATGTGACGGGATAGCTACATTTATATCCTGCAAAGTCCAAGACAGGCAAATCCTGCACTATTGTGTATTCAGGACATTACAGCTATTAATGTATCCATTCACTATGGCTATATATTTGATATTATTATAAAGAGAGAGCAGGGCATATCATACACTACAGGATCTGCCTACCTCGGGTTACATGGGAGGCTTCTGCATGGAGCAGTAAGGGCAGTTTATACTACTCAGCAGATTCATGGCTGCTACCACATTAGCTCTATCGCTGGTTAGTGAACCCTAGCTTGAATCTTAGAAGTTGTCTTGGCTGCTGTAGACAGTACCAGGCATGACACATTTTTTAAATGCATTCAATTAGATCCTCTTATAGTTCTACTGTGAGTGTTAAGAGAATGCACCAGTAGATATTTGACTGGGGGCAGATATAAAGCATGGTTTTCCGCAGAAGATATGACTGGAGGAAAATCCAATGATTAATAGCCAGAGAAAGCACAATTAGGTTTTATTACCTCTAAATAATGTATCATTTCTCATGCAAGCACTACTTCTATGAGCTTAGGCAAACTTGTGACATTTCAGAGCAAAGTTACCATTAATAAGAGGGTATCCATTTTGTCAGGGATTTAACTGAAGTGCTAGTGAAGCCCCTGGAATAAATGCTCCAGTTTGTGACTTCACTGCTTGTAGTGTGTATGCATTTTTATCACATGGTGATCAACTTGAGAAATTATTTCCCAGTGTAAATATCTGTGCACAAGGAGAGGGTGACAGCAAAGGCTCGGCATGTTTACTAAGCCTTTTTGATTTAGTGCTCCTTTAATTTATTGCCAGCCAGGCTCCAATCCATGAGAGTAGAAAAATACATTTATTGCTAGCTGGGCATCAATACATGTAAGCAAAAATTATGGATTTAATGCTAGTTAGGCATTAATAGATGAGTGCAGAATGATTGATTTATTGATGGTCATGTATCACTCCACAAGGAAAGATTAATGTATTTTCTGAAAGTCAAGCATCAGTACAAGAAGG
The DNA here is from genome assembly GCF_000935625.1 of Nanorana parkeri. Classification (NCBI taxonomy): domain Eukaryota; kingdom Metazoa; phylum Chordata; class Amphibia; order Anura; family Dicroglossidae; genus Nanorana; species Nanorana parkeri. The sequence goes on along the minus strand of NW_017306435.1, from coordinate 889,812 downwards.
CAGATATATGGATATTTGCTTAGTCAACATTAATTCATAAAATCAGAATGGTTGTTTTAGTGTTGGGAATTTATCATTCACAAGAAAAGACCGGTGCATTTCCTCCAAGCCAAGCATCAATCCTGGATTTGTTTGCTCTAAAGCCTTTGTCAAGAGTTATTTTACAGCAGGCAGATTCAGAAACAATTCAACATTTTTTTAGATATTCTAAGCAGCTCTTTGCTCTCCATTTAGTTATAGCTGTTATTTTTGTATGCTATTCAGATAATGACACCTAAGTGCCACCTTTAACATTAAGAAACTATAAGGTGTTCTCTGGCTGGATGAGGGGCGGATCAGGCGTCACCACTTTTATTAAAATTAGAGAACGCCTTGTATTGACTGATAGAAATACTAGGCATTCTCTGAATGGGTGCTGTGCTGAGTGAGCGAGCCCTTTTGTTTTCAGAACAGAGGGGAAGTTGCTCATCACAGCTCCATTGCAGGACCCAGAGGATCTCAGTCAGCAGTTTAGGTGAACTACGTTTACTACAGTGCTCTACAGGATCCCCGTGGGCAGCTCAGGTATAAAATATGCATATTTACATGGGGCCAAGGTGGGCCAATGTAAGTATGCATATAAAGTTATACCTGGAATTCAGCTTTATGGACAATATACATACTGTATACTAATATATATAGAATTAGGGTAGTGGATTGAAAGTGTGGACAGACCATATTAAAATATATCTGTATTGCCTTTAACCCCACAAAATACACAGCATTGGAAGTGGCTGCTTATTATTTAAAACCTTTGCCATCATCTTGGTATCCCGAAAAGTGTATTGAAGTGTGAAATGTTCGGACTAGAAATAAATAAAATCAGGCATTTTTTTGTGCCGGGACGCACCACTACTGGAGGCCTTACCTCGCAATGCACAGCCATTGTATCTGAGGTCTGGTGAATAAAGGGAGGAGAGAGCTTTTTACTAGGGGGAGGCTTTGGGGTCACAGGAGAGATCTCTGTATTGGCGGGGAGACTGGGGGTGGTGGGAGAAAGCTCTGTATTAGGGGAGGATTTGGGGATGTAAGGAGAGAGGTCAGTACTCGGGGAAGATTAGAGGCAAAGCCCTGAGGGAAATTAAAGGGGGGAACACAATATTTGGTTGTACACTCACCTGTGTGCTACCTATACCTGAGCCCCACATCATGCGTGATACGTACTCCTAAACTTGTGCAAAATGCACTCCTAAGCCCTGTACAATACCCACCCCTTAGCCCTGACATACTCCTGGCCAGTGCACGTTTTAGATTAGATTACATTGAATACTTCTAACCTTAGTGTTTATTATATCAACAGTTGCTGGTTGCTAAGTTGCCCCTGACTATTTTGTGAAGTTCTTCTTTAAAGTAGGTTAAAAAAGCAAAGTGATTTGGTTCAAAATGGGGACAGTTGGGAGGTATGTTGTTACCATTTAAGGTGGGCCAAGACATTCAATGTATTTAAGTCATCATCTTGTAGCAGTATAGCTGAGAAACATTACAGCATGGGTTCCATCTAGCCTGGGGCTGGTCGTTACTCTGTAGACGTCAGTTTCACTGCTGATACCACTCTAATGCACATAAAATCATTCAAATGTAACATATGAAACAAAAGCAGCCTTGATATCACAGTGGCCATGTGACAGCTCTATAAGCAGAAAGCAGTAAAGTGGTAACATTTATTAGAAATGTGCCTGCTTCTGCTTTATTTCTCATCCATTCCTCAGGCACAAATATGTTTCTTTTAGCTTAGCAGAGCAGAACATTTGATAATCAAAGGCAGTGTTTTTCTAACCACACTAGTTTACAAACACATTGATTTGTAGAAAACCAACTTTCGCTCAAAATACAAACCCCTTTGCGGGAGGGAATCCTGGATTAGCTGTGTTTGTTGTGTCATCTATGCTTGGACTGTTTTCTTCTAGCTTGGCTTTAATCATTCCATAGGGAATTATATATTTGGTGATGTGTAAATAACCATGTATCCAAAAAGGTCAATACTCTGTATTCATTAGTGATCTCCTTGGCTGGACATTTAGCAGATGCATCTGCAATCCCACCAAGCAACACTTCGAGAAACCAATGAAATGGATTTAACCTGTAACAAACAAGAATCTGCAGAGGTTCTTACTTCATGCTAGGCAGCACTGTAAGAAAGCAGAATTGGAGATTTATTGTAAGGCAGGCATCAGTTCATGAGAACAGAATGATGGATTTTCTGCTAGAACTTTATTTATCTATTAGAGTACTGTAGAGTGACGGATTTAGTGTTACACATCAATTCGCAGGTAGAAGATTTGATTTCCAAACTGGAATCACCCAGCTACGTCAGTACAAGGAAATTACTGTGTTTCTAGTATTCCAGAAAAGACAAATCAGCTAATTTTATCATTTTTTTAGACAACTTCCAAGAAGTTTGGCTGAATCTAAACTCTTCTGTTTTATTTAAGGTATAACTCCATTTTTGTAAAGAAAAAAAATGTTTTGTGTGACAAATGTACATTGCAAGGGTTTAAAATAACAATGTTGCAGATTCCAAACCATTTTCTGTTGGAAATGAAATAGGTGTTTGTTTCACCATGTCTTTTCCAGACTGATTCCTGAATGTTCAATAGTTCATAATTAACACCTGTTAGACTTTCAATATTCCAATGAGGAACATTGCAGAGTCTGTATCCATGTAGAAGTAGTTAACCACTTGGGAGTATCTAAAAATAACATTAATATTGTAGGTGATGTATGAAATGTAGCTTGTATCTTAGGGTAGATATCTCTGCTAAGTTGTTATTGTTTAATGACAGATCAGCGTCCCCAAATGATCTGTCATTACAACTGGGCGGAGCCAACCGCAAGATTATGGGGTGAATGGCCGGCCTTCGGCAGGCCTTTCTCCCTGCTTCGGCTGTCACTTTGGCCCAGCCGAGCCGTAACATATGCCTTCGGCCCGGCCGAGCTGCTCAGCCATCTTCGGCTGCTGTATGGGCTATTGTGAATAGCCCATACAGCAGCCCTTCGTTTCGCCTGAACCGAAGGCCTCCGGCGGCCGAAGAGAGCCGAAGAATCAGCCGAAGCTCTTTAGTGAATAACCCCCTAAATCTCCCAATGTTGCTTTTCCTTAGCAACTATCTTTGACATAAAGATGCTACAACTGCTTTGAAAAAGCAAAACCTGCCCTTTTCCCATTGGTTGAAATTGTGAAAAAAAGCAAACAAACAAAAAACAACCATATTTCCAAATAATATTGAGTTAATTTCAGTGGCTATCTCAGAGTAAAATCAGAGCGTGTTCTATAATCTATGTCTATTTTTGACCGGGTACATCCCATCCACACATTTCATTGTAATATAATCAAAGTGAATTTGTATTCTGTTCACTTACTAAACTGGAAACAGATCTGTGTCCAGTTTACATTTGGAAGTAGCATGCTTTGTACAGTATGATGTCTGGATCTAGGCAGTGAATCATACAATCTGCAATAACAGAAATTCATTTCGCTAGCTTATTAGAGTGATTGGTGTATCAATGAGACTGCACATACAAGCAGATGTTGTCTGTTTGGCAGGGAAGAGATTTTAAAAAGCCATTCGAACACCATAATGTTATGCCAGCTTGCAAAAAAAATCCTCATGTTCATTGGTTAAAAAAATATATGTATTTCAGTGGCATTCAGATGATTTATATATGGTTAAGACTCATTTAAACTAAGAAGAAACCTGACGCTGACTCGAGTATAAGCCGAGGGGGGCACTTTTCAGCAAAAAAAATGGGCTGAAAATCTCGGCTTACACTCGAGTATATACGGCATATTTTACCACCCTTGACCAATGTTAACCTGACCCCTATTTTTTTTTTTAGTCCAAATCTAGTAGATAACTTTGGAGCAATTTCCCTCCCTGAACCGAAGGGCTCCTGGGGCCGAAGCCTTCGGCAGCTTTGTGAATAGACCCCTATATGTGAGACCTTTGTTGTCCTAGCTCAGGATCTGGGGTATAGGTGTGTGAGTGTTTACCAAAGGTGATAGATGTACCTTCCTGCAAGGAGTATACACAGCTTGGTCACAATAGTATTAAGGTCCATTTACACCTTTCTGTGCGTAAGGTGTACATTTCCATGTCTCAAAACATGAAAAAAGAACCCGCACTTTTATTCACACAGCACACCACAAGACACAAAGTAGGGGGAGGGGTTACTAAGAATGGAGCAGACAGAATCTGGAGCAGCTGGGCACCAAGAACTTCACTACGAGATGGGGTGAAGCTTTCCTGAAGCCATCAAAGCACCTCTCAGCTATTGTCTGAAAGTGTTGAATACACATTTACTCATTCTTGGTCAGTGACTTAGAAAGTATTGAAACCATGGAATGAGCAAGACAGGCAGGCAAATAGCAATTTTAGAATGAGTAGTCAGGAATGAAGGCCTACATATTTCTATTAGATTGGAGCTGTCAGAGGCTTTAAAATGGATCTTCAGTCAAAACATTTTTAGTGTTTGAGTTCTGAATAAAATTGATGGATTAAAGTATCTTACAGGTTTTAATACTTTCTGTTCAGTAAGCCTTCTATCAATTGGGAGTTTTCAGGTGCTACATCAATGATGTAGCACCTGAAAAGTCCCAATCGATAGAAAGTCTACTTAATGGTCATTAGAGGGATGTGGTACGGTTGATGAAAGATGGTCAGGCTGGTCAACCGAATGCTAATTAATACTTTCTGTGTTTAGGTTGGGGAAATGTGGGGTACACACACAGCAATAAAACATTTTAGAAAATCAGGGAGTGGTTGAAATCTCTTTCAGCTTTTTCATGCTGCATGTTTCTTTTTGTCTTTTTTTTTGGGGGGGGGGGGGTTACTCCAATACTCCAAAGCTTACAAGAGACATTTTAATTGGAGTTCTACTTAAAAAGGCTTTGAGATAGCCGATTAAAGCTTATTAAGTGCTTTTTTAAATGATTGTTGAAATTGATGCACTTCCAGGTAAGAATGAACATTGTCTACATGTGTGGGTCCTTAAGCTGATATCTAGAATGAGAGTGCGTGTGTGCTTTGTTGGTAATAAAAGATTACAAAAAAAATGGTGTTGCTATTAAAAAAAGTGAATAGCACTGGCTGAAATGTCTTCATATCAAGAATGGCACAGTTGATTCAGTGCATCATTAATTAGTTTTATCTTCCTGCTCACTTTATTGAGGGGTTTGTCCTGCGTCCCAAGTCTCTGACTTTAACTGAATTTGCTGCCTGAAGCCATCACTTAGTTGTGCCTCATTATAGGACAGTTGCTACAGTTGCTGTAGACGATGTCTTTTCAATACAGATGACTTGCCTATCTGATATTATAAGCCAGGGGACATGGAAATCCACAGCTCAATAAAGACAGCACTCTACATCCCTGCAGAGGTCTGGTCTGAGCCATTGATGGAGGTCTAAGCCGAAAAAGACAGTGTCCTGATAAATTAATGTGCCTATAACCCTGCCTCTCAGCTGATCAAAATAAACAGCTGAATTCCTGGCGGATAAAAAGACACCAATTAACAAAGTTATATTCATTAAAAAATATTAAATGCATTATAGAATGCAACTAGGGTATGTGCTTGAATTTGAATTGGTACCAGCCTCCTATAATACACTGTACTGAAGAATGAGAGGTCACATTAGGGCAGGGGTGGGTACCTCCACCCCTCTAACTGTGCTTTAACTACAAATGCCATAATCTCTCTGCCTCTGGGAGTCATGCCTGTGGCTGTCAGAGTCTCGCAATGCCTCATGGGACTTGTAGTTCGACAACAGCTGGAGGGCTAGAGTTGTCACACCTCTGCATCAGGGCCAAACAATGCAAGTGTGCTGCATGAACTTGCGATGAGAAAGAACAAGCTGAGAGAAGGTGAGAGTAGAATAAGCTGTGGGATAAGTGCAATGCTGCTCCTTCATGGGCTGGGAATAGGGACATGAGCTATATGTATTACATAACTGCAGCAGAATTAAAGTCAGGTCACCAGGATGGCTATGCTGTCTATAAAGAGTAAACCTCAAGACTGGATGGACATAAATTGAAATCCTGCTGTAGATAAAACAGCTGCCATACATACATACAAAAGAAATAAAGCATTAAATAAGGTAGGTTGCTTACAGTTATCCACGCAGGGGTTTTCACATGTTTGACATACAACAATATCGAGTTGAGATTGTACATCTGGAACCACTGGGTTATAGTGCCACCTGAAGGAGTAGGTGGCTAGGCAGAAAACACAAAAAAAAGCATAGGGCTAGTCTCTGCTGGTGGCCAGCTCCCCTCCTGCTGACCAGAGCCTCAGTTAGTAGCAAGCAGTAAAGGAGTATACCTCCAATATACACAGAGGGCAGGTACTGTGTCCTTCAATGAACGCAGACAAAAAGATTTTATGGTGTGTACTAAAAATTCCTAATTTCTCTTCTGTTCATTGAAGGGCACATCGAAGATTTAATAAATCTGGAACCACTGGGATGTCACAAAGCAACTGAGGGATGGTCCCTCAGCAAATGACCAATCCCCTTAAAACAACTCAAGCAGGATCATTGTGCCATCTGCCAAACCTGACGCTAGGCAAAAAAACTGAGGCTATGGTGAGCAGGTGGGTGGTCAGCCACCATCAGAGGCTGTCCTTATTTTTGCCTAATTTTTTTTGCCTAATGTGCTACTCCTGCAGGTGGGAAATATGTTGTCAGCACACCTTTTGCTTCAGAAGTTTGCCTTTAGAAGAATGTGCAACATTTCAAAACCGCACGGGGTTCCTTTATCAGACAAAATGTCAGACAGTTTGCCTGATGTAGGAACTCTGCAGTTCCAAAACATTGCAATTCCTTCTGATATGCTGCAAGAACATCAATAAAGATGAACTTCTAAAGCAAGAAGTGTGCTGATGACATATTTTTCTTATCTGGTGCCATCCATCAGTCGTTTCAGCACCCAATTTAAAAGGGTACACCATACTGGTATGGTGGGAGATGAAGATATATGCATAATCTGTTCGCTGTGTCCTTCAATCATCGGAAGAGAACAATTGAATTCCTCAAGGTTGCTCTGCATGCATTTCAAGTTTTAGTTTTCAATCTACCTTTTAGCTTTGTGGGGATGCATTTTCTCCATGACAAATAAGTAAGGAGTATTAAACACAGGGATGCACAAATGGACAAAAAGAGTTTGTGTTTACTTTATTCTGTTAAATGTCTTTTATCGAACAGAAATATACAATTTTATGACTCCCTGGACAGTACACTTATAGAGTCAACTACATAGTACAGTACATAATCATTTTTCTGAAGGATTTTTCATAAAACTAGCCTATTCCCAGCACTGCACAATGGATGAAATTGTGTTTTAAACTCCCCTGCCTGTAGCCTATACAGCTTACTGTTAAGGAATGAACTTTAACTACAAACATTCTAAATTGGAAATTGCTGTCTGCCTTTCTGAAGAATAATATTCCAAATTGCAAGCTCTATTTGTTGAAGGTCTCTCTCAGAAGAGCATCTTCTCCGTGCTTCTATAATAGCATATTAAGCTCTCGCTATCTGTGTTGACACGAGTTGGGATAAGCAGTAATTTGATTTCCCCCGAGGGCTCCTGCCCCCATCCTGCTGATTATAGACGCTGGTCTAACACCCCCTCCGTATTAATGCCATCCCGTTGCTCCCGGCTACTAATCTCATTAGCCCAATTTTGTCCAAGCCCCTCATATCACACGCTTTGAAGAGCCACAGGACCTGGAGGAAGAATCCTGTCAGATTGTGTCTGTAAATGCTCCTTTTAACTCCTCCTATTGCTCTGCATTCCTCAGTCCCTCCTCTTGTTCCATATAACCATATATATTATTCTGCGTAGCTGCTCTTTCTAACCTTTCTATGACAGTAGCCTAGCTCTCTGTAGTATTTATCCATATCTGTGAGACAATTATTCTCTACACGAGCCTATCTACATTCTGTCTGTGTCCTCAGATAGGTATAGTATCCGTTTCAGCGGTGGAACAAGTACAGTTACAGATTACACTTTCAGAATCTATGGATGATTGAATGGTTACACTGTAATGTTTATGTTTCCTCTTGTAGTAACTTTGGCATACTAAAGTGGACATGTCACTCAGCATATTAATCTGATGGTGTCTTACAGCTGTGTTATTCCTTCTGTACTTTAACTGGTTCAGGATAACCTAACGTAAATATACGGTGGCATCCTGAAGCAGTTTTACCAAGATCACAGTTGGTGCAGCAGCCATGATCTTGGTACTGATTTAAACAGCCGACAATGGCTGTTTACATACAAGTGATCCGGCAGCTATAGCGCTGCCGGATCACTTGTACGGTGCCCTCTGCTTTCAGAAAATATACAATTGTTGGGAGTTTTAGGATTTTATTCTGGCCAAAAATTCAGATTATATCATGTGTGTGCAAAAAATAAGCATTTGCTCCAGACAGCAAGTAGTTAAAGCTGCCCATACATTTGTTGGACTTTTGTTCAATTCCTTTGAATTGGGCAATATTATAACCATGGGGATCATGTAAGTAAAAGTCCTTTTTCCAAAAACTATTGCATGAGGGGGTAGCCCCACTGCAATGGAAGTTTTGTTTTTTTAATGCCCTCCTCCTCATCACCACTGCTTGGAGAAAAGAAAATACCCTTTACATTCAAGTATGGAAGACCATGTCACTCACTACTCTCTCACTTATGGCCCAGTGCTTTTACATGAGGGTGAGGAGATAGTCCTCGACCCTGTGTAAGCTCTGACTGGAACACAATTTACACTGGGCTTTTTTTCTTCCTCCCAGTGGCCTAGCAGAATGTTGGTGAGTAAATATAAATGCAGTAAGCTTATATTTAATTGTGGACACATAAAAGAGCCTTTGTGTGAACTGTCTGAAGATAGTATTTGTATCATAGGGTGTCTTTAGCTTTGGGACTTCTAAGGGTGCTCAGAAGAAAAAGGTAAACGTCCTGGAACATAACCAAGAGCTGGTTTCCGTTTATTACATTCACATTTAGTATAGTCACGTTTTAATACCATTTTAACACCAAGATAATTTTTTATGGTTCTAGAAAAAGATCTGGCTAATAATATTAATTCTTAATGCTCCCCTCCTGCCACAGGGTCTAGTAGATTGTTGTGTGCAATGGTGGAGCTTGCAGCTGCTTGAACTGCGATCTAGTTTAAGCTCACTAATAAATATGCAAAATTAAAAGTTGTCTATTTTTTCTGGATCTGCATTTTGTTTTTAGAATCATTTTTACAATCATTATCTGGAAGAAAAATATTGTATCATAAACATTTCATTTGGTAGCTAGGAATATTTCCGACAAGACCTTCCTTCTGGATTCCAGGCAAGAAACTAGCTATTAATGATCCAACAGTGAATCCTGCCATATCCCTCTCTCTAATTAGAGAGCCTTGCTTTCAACTGCAGTAAGGGTTTTTTTTCCATGTGCAGGGCAGGAACTGTTGCAATTCACAATAGAAAAGAAACAGTAGGCACAGATGACCTATTATGTTGACTGGTGATTGTTACATTGACTATAGGCTGCTTCTTTTTGTCATCCAGGCAGATCTATAGTGTACCAGTCATCCATACTCCCTTTTATTGGTTATTTGGTAATCTAAGTACCCAGTAGCTTCTGTAGGCGACATATTCCCAAACATACCCACTTAAGATTCCTTTCTGTCTATAATATGTAGAATGCCTAATGTATTGAGTAGCCAATGTTAGGTGTTTTATAGTCACCAATCAGATTGAAACCTGGATGTCTGATTGGTGGCACATCATGCCGAGAGAAAGGTACACAGGAAGCAGACCCATCCCACATATGTGTAACTGTGAGAACTCTGAAAGTTGCATGATGTTTTGAGTTCACCACTGCTGCAGGGTTTGCTGGATAGTATTAGCAATTTAATAATTGGTTTCAACAGTTACCTGTTGTTGCTGTTTAACTTCTTGGTCGGGTGCATTGTTTTGATAGGAAGGATGAAAATACACACTATATTGCCAAAATTATTGGGACACCACCCCAAATCAATGGATTCAGGTGTTCCAATTACCTCCATGGCCACAGGTGTATAAAATCAAGCACCTAGGCATGCAGATTGCTTCTACAAACATTTGTGAAAGAATAGGTCGCTCTCAGGAGCTCAGTGAATTCAAGCGTGGTACCGTGATAGATTGCCACCTGTTCAAAAAGTCCATCCGTGAACTTTTCTTGCTACTAAATATTCCATGGTCACCTGTTAGTGGTATTATAACAAAGTGGAAGGAACTGGGAACAACAGCAACTCAACCACGAAGTGGTAGGCCACGTAAAATGACAGAGCGGGGTCAGCGCATGTTGAAGCGCACAGTGCGGAGAAGTCGCCAACTGTCTGCAAAGTCAATAACACCAGCCCTCCAAACTTCGTGTGGCCTTCAGATTGGCACAACAACAGTGCGTAGAGAGCTTCATGGAATGGGTTTCCATGGTCGAGCAGCTGCATCCAAGCCTTACATCACCAAGTGCAATGCAAAGCGTTGTATGTAGTGGTGTAAAGCACGCGGCCACTGGACTTTAGAGAAGTGGAGATGTGTTCTCTGAAGTGACAAATCACGCTTCTCTGTCTGGCAATCCTATGGACGTGTCTGGGTTTGGCGGTTGCCAAAGGGAACGGTACATGCCTGACTGCATTGTGCCAACTCTAAAGTTTGGTGGAGGGGGGGGGGATGATGGTGTGTGGTTGTTTTTCAGGGGTTGGGCTTGGCCCCTCAGTTCCAGTGAACGGAACTCTTAAAGCATCAGCATACCAAGACATTTTTGACATATTTATGCTCCCAACTTTGTGGGAACAGTTTGCGGTTGGCCCCTTCCTGTTCCAACATGACTGCGTGCCAGTGCACAAAGCAAGGTCCATAAAGACATGGATGAGCGAGTTTGGGGTGGAGGAACTTGACTGGCCTGAACAAAGTCCGGACCTTAACCCGAAAGAACACCTTTGGGATGAATCAGAGCGTAGACAGCGAGCCAGGCCTGCTTGTCCAACATCAGTACTTGATGTGCTTCTGGAAGAATGGTCAAACATTCCCATAGACAAACTCCTAAACCTTGTGGACAGCCTTCGCCGAAGAGTTGAAGCTGTTATAGCGGCAAAGGGTGGGCCAAATCAATATTGAACCCTGTGGACTAAGACATGGATGCTATCAACGTTTATGTGCGTGTAAACGGGCGTCCCAATAGTTTTGGCAACATAGTGTATATTCTAAGCAAGCCATAAAAGAACTTTGAAAACATTATTGACCTTTCTAGCTGCATCTATAGTGAAGAAATTTATTCTCAAAGATCAGAACCAAGACTCTAAAGTTAGGTTTCATTCAGTTTCCAACAGCTTAGAAGCAACAGGTGTGTGTTTATTCCAGATAGCTGGCAGATATACAGTGTCAGGTCCTCTTTATGGAGACATAAAGGGTCTATTAGATGTCTCCTAGGGACCCCCAAAGAAGCTGATGAAGCAGATATGCTTCCTCAGCTTCTTCTCGGGCTACAGCAACCGGAGAAATGACAAAGTGAAAGCAGAAGTGATGTAACACAATCACTTCTGCATTCAGAGATCGGAGGGGAGATCAGCAGGTGAAAGTGTGCTGAACTCCCTCTGTTATCAGTACAGAGAGCCGCCATACTGGCGCTGGGCCCAGAGCGGAGCCTGGGATAGCCATCGGTGGAGGTAAGGGGGCCTGTACCCTCCCACGTAGCACTCTACAGCCGCTTGAACACTTGTATATAACAGCTATCGATGGCTATTTAAAATTTTAACTGTGCAAAAAAAAAACACTGTACATGCACGTAAGCCCGCATTTAAGCACATGCCGTCCGTCTGTTTATATACAACGGGCAGACGGCAAGTGGTTAATATTCTTACCATGGCCCACAAAATGGTGCATGGCCAGTGCTCATGGGTCACATGGTAAATGTACTTAAAGGGTCCTTCAGCACAAGCCTTGGTAGATGCTGGGGAGTTAAACCACCTAAAGTTTTTTTCTATATCCTGGGGACTCCTGTGGTAAGATATTTGCACTTCAGTTCACAGGTCTGCACACCTGCCAAAGCTATACTCCCTGTTAGAATTTTCATGTATTTGTTATCATGGAGACTGCAAGAGGTCCTGTGTGAAGACCCAAACCTCAAAAAATGGGTTCAGATACCAGTTCAGATACTAGTGCCGATACTTGGCATTTTCACGAGAACTACCAGGTTTGCAGAGGTTGCAGCTGTGACTGGACTCTGGCGCTCCACCACTGTCCTGAAACCCTTAGTCTGTATTGTTTTAGAATTATATATATATACATTAAAACAGAGATGTACAAATCCCAGGAGCTCTGTATGCTCCTTAAAAATGACAGATGTCTCCTAACTTTTAAAGTTTTCTCTAGTCTAGTCTTGGAGCTGGATAAGTATCTGTACTTGTACTTGTACCGAGTACGGTACTCGGTATCTGAACATTCCCACCCTCTGCTGGTAATTAAGCCACCAGTTTTCACCAATGGCTATAATGTAACTTTTACATGAACTTACCCTTTAAGAAAATGTGAAGAAAAGTTAAAGTCGTATTGTTATTCTAACAAACCCCTCATCATCAAGACAACCAAAAGCAGGACAAAAAATCTGACTCATTTCCACTGTTCCGGAACAGAAGCGTGGTCATATAAATTCAGAACTTCAAAAGTAAGCCAAGCCAGGATCTCTTGTTGGTAACTTCTAGAAAGTGTTGAACATTTAAAATCATAGCAAATGTGTACTTAGAAAACAGAGAAGCTATGGGTCAGCATAACCAGTGCTGATGATTAGACTTGTGCAGTTAATTTAATTCTGAATTGAAATTTGTACGGATTTCTGTAAATTCGTACATCGGCTGCACTTCGGTCAGCCGAACATGCGGAAACCTGGCTAGACAGTGCACATGATTGGGCCACCAATATAGAGGGGTACAACCTGTTCAGGAGGGACAGAGGTGGGAGAAGGGGGGGTATGCATTTATGTTAAAAATAATCTAAATATGCATATAAGGGACCACATCACGTCAAATAGTGGGGAGGACATGGAATCCTTATGGCTGGAACTGGATATGACGGACGATCATCGCAAACTAATTGTGGGTATTTGTTATAAACCTCCAAATATAGAGGAGGAGGGGGTGGCTCATCTACAGTCTGAAATAGAAAGAGCTGGGAGGGAGGGCAATGTAGTCGTGATGGGCGACTTCAATTACCCGGACATAAATTGGGCAAATGGAACCTCAAGTTCAACAGCGCTTCAGGCTGCTTACCACAGCCACTACATTGTGGTGAGTACACACCCCGAGGGGACGCGTACGGCATTAGCCCGCATCCCCAACAATTGTCACGGAAATTTTGAATTTATAAACTTTCCACACTTGGAACACCTCATTGGTGTTTGAAAAAAAGAAGTACACAATACACGTTTATTTCTCAATGTATTCAATTTTCATTTATTCTGATATGTATAAAGGTACATTTGTTGCACAATTGTGGATATAGTTCCACATTTATATTGAATTGATTGACTCACGGATTAACATGATTCACAGTGCATTGTTTAATTAATTGTGTATTGTTCACAGTATATTATTTAAATTATCACATTCACTTTAATTGTTCACTATCTGTGTTGGCGCTGCATAATTGAAAACCTTAAACATGTTTACGTTGGAAGTAAGGAGATTAAGGGGGGACATGATTTTCATGTACAAAATATTCAATAGTCATAGCAACATTAGCAACAAACTCTTTAAGATTAATTCCGTAACAAAGACTAGAGGCCACCGCCTAAAACTGGTAGAAACAAAATTCAAACACAAGGGGCGAAGGGGGTTCTTCTCAGTTCGCGTGGTTAGGGTCTGGAACTCGCTGCCTCAAGCAGTGATTTCCGCAAATAGTCTGGAATCATTCAAGAAGCTTTTGGACGATTTTTGGACGGTTCGAGAGACCGTAATGTACAAGGGTACAGGTACTCTTAAGAATGAGAACACTCATGGACCTATACACACACACAATAGGTTGGACTTGATGGACTTATGTCTTTATTCAACCTCAAATACTATGTAACTATGAAGTGCAGAAGGACTTCGACTCGGCCGATCCAAGATCACATAGGGGCCTAACGGCAGTGAGTGCATAGCCAGCGGCATTCGGCTCGACTGTTCTGCTAGGTACCTCCGTGCTACTGAGCTGAATAGGAAATCAATGAAAAAAGTTGAAGAAAAAAAAGCTGAAAAAAATGTTTAAAAGTGTAAATAAATATTCAATTAAAAAAGATAAATAAAGATTTTTTTTTAAAGAAAAAAAAAAAATTTAAAAAAAAAATTGGGCGGAGCTAGGAGTGACAGCTAGCTCCGCCCAACTGTTTCCTATTTCCAATGAATAACAACTGGGCGGAGCCAGCCGCGATGTCATGGCAGGCTCCGCCCAGTTGTAATTGTTTAATGACAGTTCATTAACAGGTCATTTGGGGACCTGTCATTACAACTGGGCGGTGCCAGCCATGAGATCAAGGCTGTCTCCGCCCAGCTGTCCTTTGCGAGGGCTACGGCCGGCCGTTTGCCCCGCTTCGACTGTCCCTACAGCTCAGTCGAGCCGAAGCATATTTCCAATGAATAACAACTGGGCGGAGCCAGCCATGACATCATGGCTGGCTCCTCCCAGTTGTCATTATTTAATGACAGTTCATTAACAGGTCATTTGGGCACTTGTCATTACAACTCGGCGGAGCCAGCCATGTGATCACGTCTGGCTCCGCCCAGCTGTCATTTGCGGCCTGTCATTTGCACCGGCCGTATGCCCCGCTTCGGCTGTTGAACCGAAGCATATGACTTCGGCTCGGGTGAGCCGCACGGCCGCCTTCGGGAGCTGTAAGGGCTAAGGGCTCCGGCAACCGAAGCTAGCCGAAGGATCACCTGAAGCTACGGTTGATCCTTCGGCTAGCTTTGTGAATAACCCCCCTATTTTTATGGTGGAATTTAAACCAAGGATCCCAATGCTGAAAAGCAAACATGTTAACTGCTTAGACACAACTGTGCTTAGGCTTATGTTACACATGCATATTTGCTCCTACATAAATTTACATAAATCAAAAGACTAATAGCTAATATGTTGTGCCTTGCTGCACATGGAATGTGGTGCATGCAATGAATTTCACTGACAGAGGGAACTTAAACACAGAGGGACCAGGGGTACAAAATGGAGACTATAGGAAATAGACCTTTTATATAAACATAACATATTCAAAGAGAACTATTTAAAATCCAATTTAGTAAATATGGTATGATAAGATTATAGCATGCTGTCAGTGGATTAGATGCCTTACTGCAAAGCAACCTGGATATTAAAAAATGTATATTAGAGTGGTGATTCTATGAGGTGCTGCACAAAAAATGCATGTTTGCCCTGACAATATATTTTCTTGCTGAAATATAGCTGGAATCCCTGGCATTGTTTGGTGCTGATGCTGCTTAAACAGAAGGATCAGCATCGATGATCCCTGGATTCAATTTAAACGTTGTTGGTCTTCTGTTGACAGGAATAAGATCTTTGGGCTGGCTTCCTGCTGCACAATTTTTCTAGGTCTATATTTTCATTGCTTTGTATAAGCTGTAGCTTTGCTTTTCTCTAATGCAATCTTACTGCATCTCTAAATAACCTCTTATATTAGCTCCCCCTAGTGTTTAAGTCATCTTTATTCAGCTCACTCTGCAGCAATTACTGGAGGAATTTGAATAAATGCTGCCACCCTGTGGTACACACAGGATACACATGTAGGGAGTATCCCCATACAGTTACATGATGTGGGCGTAAATTTTATTCTGGCTCACTTACCCGCAGGCATCGCATTTTTTAATTCCCATTGTCATAATTGTATGTTGGACTTGTACTAGGCAGAGTTAAAATTAAACCTTTAGTAAATTACCCCATAAAAGACAATTCCGATAAGGATAAATTATATAATATCACATATTGTACACTAATAACTTTCTTTTCTGAAGCTTTCTTAGCTGAAGACATTCCTGTGCACTAGTGTAGAAAGTAGGTGAATGCAGGCTTCCATTCAATTGTGGGAAGGGTGTGCTTAAAGTGTCAGGGCAAAACAAAAAACGAATATGTGCAGTACATCTCTACAATACATGCACATTTTCCAGGTTTTATTAATTTCAAGTCCCTGCAAGTACAAATACCTTTTGATCTGACAGAAGCGCATTCAGCTCCTAAAGCTGGCCATACACTGTTATATTTTTTTCGTTAAACCTACGTGTTGAACAAAAAAAAAAAAACAAGTATAACAGATTCCTCCATCTACACTAAACAGTGTGCATGGACAAACCTCCTGCAGGGCTATTGTATTCTGACAGCGGCAGGTGTGCTGCTGTTAGAATAGCTGGAAAATGATGACAGCTGAATGGCTGCTGTCTCTGTTCACCTGAAAATGTTCTAACCAAGTTTTCTGATTGAAGTATGTTGGACGGAAGTGTGCCAACACGGCCACTCACAGAACGAATTTCATCCGGAGATGATAGAAATTCACACAGTATATGACAGCTTAAGTCCTGTTGTCAGCTGGACTGAGTGGTGTCAGCCCTGCCCAATTTTCTTTTGCCACACTACTCAGATCCACCGATTCTCTCATCTCCACAAAATAAAGGCTTATAATTCAGTAGCCCTAAGATAAAGACTGGGAGGGCTAATTACTCTCCTTGAGACAACACAGGAAGGTTGCACTGGACACACATTAGCTTTGAATTTCTGACATGATCAACAAGTATTTCTTTTCTTTTTTCACTTATTGAACAGATACAGTTGTGCTCAAAAGTTTTTCATACCATTGGAGAATTGGTAAAATATGTCCAAAAGTCTGCATACCCTTAGTTCTTACTGTGTATTGCCCCCTTTAGCATCAATTACAGCGTACAGTCTTTTGTAATAGTTGTCTATGAGGCCCGAATTCTTGCAGGTGGTATAGCTGCCCATTTGTCTTGGCAAAATGCCTCTAGGTCATGCAAAGTCATTGATGTCTTGCATGAACGGCATGTTTGAGATCTCCCCAGAGTGGCTCGATGAAATTCAGGTCAGGAGACTGTGATGGCCACTCCTTCACCTTTTTCTATTGTAACCACTGGAGGGTCAACTTGGCCTAGGGCTTAGGGTCATTGTTGTGCTGGAAAGTCCAAGAGCATCACATGGGCAGCTTCCGTGCAGACGAATGCATATTGTCTATCAGTATTTTCTGATAACATCCTGCATTCATCTTGCCATCAATTTTCACAAGATTCCCCGTGCCTTTAGAGCCCCCCAAAAACATCAATGAGCCACCACCATGCTTTACAGTGGGGACGCTATTCTTGTTGCTATAGGCCTTGTTGGCCCCTCTCCAAACATAGTGCTTATGGTTGTGACCATAAAGCTCTATTTTGATCTCGTCACTCCAAATTGCCAGAAGCTGTGAGGCGGCATTGGAGCAGTAAAGGCTTCTTTCTGGCAACTCGACCATGCAGCTCATTTTTGTTCAAATATCGTCGTATTGTGTTGCTTGAAACAACCACACCGTCTTTTTCCAGAGCAGCCTGTATTTCTCCTGAGGTTACTTTTGGCTTTTTCTTTGTATCCCGAACAATTCTTCTGGCAGTTGTGGCTGCAATCTTTCTTGCTCTCCCTGACCTTGGCTCTGTATCAAGAGAGCCCCGAATTTTCCACTTCTTAATAAGTGATTGAACAGTACTGACTGGCATTTTCAAGGCTTTGGATATCTTTTCCATCTTTATAAAGTTTGATTACTTTGTTACGCAGGTCTTTCGACAGTTCTTTTCTGCTCCCTATGGCCCAGTATCTAGCCTGCTCAGTGCATCCACCTGAGCTCGAACAAACTCATTGACTATTTATACACAGACACTATTTGCAAAAAGCCACAGATGTGGGAAATTAACCTTGAATTGCCATTTTAACCTGTGTGGTCACCTAGTGTGTCTGTAACAAGGCCAAACATTCCCGGTTATGTAAACTTTTGATCAGGGCCATTTGGGTGATTTCTGTTATCATTATGATTTAAAAAGGAGCCAAACAACTATGTGGTAATAAATGGCTTAATATAATCACTATCCTTGAATTAAAGAGTTTTTTGGCATGATTTGTCATATTTTCAATATCAATGCCAAGATTTTACGATTTCTGCCAGGGTATGCAAACTTTTGAGCAAAACGCTGTCATTGCTATATTTAATGACCAAAAGTAAGCAAATAATAGAAGATCACTGTTAGTGTTTGCATGTGCTTTAAATGAAATTGCATTATGTACAATTACTAGCTTGTGACGCCAACTCACAGAGGCAGTGTTGTGCCACAGGCACAACACTGCCTCTGTGATGTGCCACAGGCAGGCTTCATTTCCTTTTCAAAAATACAAAACTCGAAAAAAACATTATGTTGGATTCATAAGAATTTTGCCCATTTATTACTGACTTTTGTCTAAAGTTACCCTGAAAATGTGAAAATGACAATAAGAGTTCTACTGAATCAGACCAGTTTATATTGACTAGATTATCATTGTGGATTGCTGGTTTTGGGGAAAACTACTCCATTGTTTGGACCCCTTACCAATTCACTTTCATATTAACTAGCTCACCTTTGCTGATGCTATCATTGTTATAGAAAGATGGGGCAGCCCAATGCGATTGCCCCTATCCGGACTATGCCAAGGCAAATACCATCAGTAGCGGTGGCTGGGAGACCCATGCTGCAAAAGAGAGTAAGGGTGGGCCAGGTACCTCCATTCTGGAACAGAGCAAGTTACATAGTTAATGGATACCTTTACCAGTTCACATCCAATAAGTGATAATCAATGGTTAATCTGCCTTGGAAAATGATCAGAGGGCCAGATTTACTGTACTGCCAACAGAGTAAAAACCCTGTGCCTGGATGCTGCAGAGAATTATTATAAAAAGCAGCACCTACAGTGAATTTATGGTTACATTATAACATTAATCCAGACACTGAGAGGCTTGGCAAAATGTTAATGTTACTTTGTCTAATTAGTGAATTGCTGCATGTCCAAGTGTTCTGTAGAAGCTAACAGGTTTCTATAATATTGATGGTGTATAGTATTTTATCTACTAAATAATTGGTGGTGGATTACTGCGCTATTGTTGTGCTGAGGATGATAGGCACAAGGACAGGACAGAAAAAGGGAAGGAAGAAATAGATGGTGCAGGCCAGTAAGGGGGCAAGAAGATACCAAACAGAAAAAAAAATAAGCAGATCCTCTGATTATGTGGCAGCTCAGCCTGACTCTGCACCTACTAGCTGTAATATGCAACTGTTTTCTAATTTTTACGTGTTAAAACAATCTAAGGTTACCCATAAATGTAAGATAGCAATTGAAAGATCTGACCACCACAGGATCTTTCTGTAGAATGATACATGCAATAATATGCACAATTGTTTTGATTAAATGAGCCTTAATGCATTGCACAGACACCTGATACTGGCTTTCCCTGTGGGGTGTAATGAGGGGTTTGTTAGAACGACAATACGACTTTCACTTCTTCACATTTTCTTAAAGGGTAGGTTCACCCAAATTGTTTTCCACTTTGCGAGTTTTTGCCCTGCAGCTGCTTGCTAATCTTCTACTTACTTTGGAGGTTTGGGTGTTCCCTCAGCACCTCTTGCATTCAGGGCCGGCCTTAGGCCTTTAGGCGCCCTGTGCGAGAAAGCTTTACAGCGCCCCTCAGTGACCACACCCCTCCGTGGCCACACCCCCAGTAACCACACCCATTTATCACCCATATTTTTGGTAAAATATAAAATACGGGGTCACGTCAGGTAAATAGACACCAAACATGTCATGCTTTAAAATTGCGCGCACCTGCAAAATCGCAAAAAATGACCATGCCCAAAATTGGCCATAGGCGACGCTTTAAAAGCTTTTACCGCTCATCAGTTTAGTGTTATCAGTGATTGATAGCCCTACAATTATTGCTCTCATTCCGACGTTCGCAGCGATATGCAACATGTGCGGCGTAATGGGCGAAATCGTCGTTTTCACACATATGCGCACCCGACGCCTGTTTGCATGTGTGTATGTATGGGGGGGACTTTAAAAAAAATTTAATAATTTTTTATTTTTAACTTTACATTTTTTGGGGGGAAACTTTATTGCTATCACATAGGGGGGTTAGAAAACCCCCTTATGTGATAGCAAAATATGTGACAGGTCCTCTTTATGGAGACATCAGGGGTCTCCAAGACCCCTAATGTCACCTAGGACCCCCCTGAAGAAGCTGATGAAGCAAAGATCTGCTTCATCAGCTTCTCTCCAGCATCTGAAGCTGGAGAGTGACACAAGAATGCGGAAGTGATGTAATATACACCACTTCCGCATTCTGACAGCGGAGAGGCACACATGTCACATTTCATGTGACATGTGTGCAGTGTTTTCATGTGATATGTGTGCAGTGTTTTCATGTAACATGCATGCAGTGTTTTCATGTAACATGCATGCAGTGTTTTCATTAATTCTTTTTTATTTGTAACTTTACATTTTTTGGGGGGAAACTTTATTGCTATCACATAGGGGGGTTAGAAAACCCCCTTATGTGATAGCAAAATATGTGACAGGTCCTCTTTATGGAGACATCAGGGGTCTCCAAGACCCCTAATGTCACCTAGGACCCCCCTGAAGAAGCTGATGAAGCAAAGATCTGCTTCATCAGCTTCTCTCCAGCATCTGAAGCTGGAGAGTGACACAAGAATGCGGAAGTGATGTAATATACACCACTTCCGCATTCTGACAGCGGAGAGGCACACATGTCACATTTCATGTGACATGTGTGCAGTGTTTTCATGTGATATGTGTGCAGTGTTTTCATGTAACATGCATGCAGTGTTTTCATGTAACATGCATGCAGTGTTTTCATGTGACATGTGTGCAGTGCTTTCATGTGACATGTGTGCAGTGCTTTCATGTGACATGTCTGCAGTGTTTTCATGTGACATGTGTGCAGTGCTATCATGTGACATGTGTGCATGCTATGCAGTGCATTTCAATATTAGAAAAAACAAGGCTCAGAAATTAGTTATATTCAAACAAACTTTATTAGGCACAGAGCAATGAGAAAGGTTTGTATTTATCTTTTTAATCATGATTGAATTGCTTGCATTTGCCATGACACCTCCCCCTCAGGTGACATGAAATATGCAGCAAATTGGTCCCGAATGGTGCCTCCATGCGTGGTACCACGGCTGCCACTCCAATGGCTACTCTCCATGCAATGCACCAATGAATCATCAAATAGAAATCCATCTATAGCGTTTTCTATTTTCAGATTTATTGGTGAGTGCAGAAAGCCAAAGGCACACTCCACCACCCTGCGTGCTCGGGTAAGCCTATAGTTGAAGACCCTCTTCTCCAGCCTCAGTCCACGGCTTGAGTAGGGCCTCATAAGATGCTCACCCAGAGCAAATGCCTCGTCTCCTACAAAGACGAAAGGCATTGCAGGATGAACGGTACCAGGCAGCGTGGTGTTCCCCGGGAGGTCCAGATCACCGTGACGCAGCATCAGTCCAAAGTCTGAATGGGTGAATACCGCCGAGTCAGAGCTGCTGCCATAGGATCCCCATCAATGTAGTGTAAGCAGTAGTTGGCATCAGCTACGGCAAAAAGGACCACTGGAATAAAAATGTATAATTAAAAAATCTACTGCCACTCCTAATCGGTTTAATGACACTAATATGTTTTCCGTCTATGGCTCCCACACAGTTCGGAAAATTGCATGTGGTGGCAAAAATTTCTACTGTTTGCATCCACTCCTACTTGGTGGGTTTGGACATGACCACATCACGCAGGACATCCCATATCACACAGCATGTTTCCTGGATGATCTTGCTTGCAGTCGATTTCCCAATCATAAATGCGTAGTGCAGACTAGCCGATGACTGTCCAGTAGCTAAATACCTAGGAAATGACAGATAAAAGTAAAAATTTAATTAGTTCATGTTTACATTTTGTTTCCACAGTCAATATGCTAAAGGATAAATGGAAGAGCGTGAAGGACGCCTTTATGCACCACAGGCGCAAGGAGAGGGAATATAGGAGTGGATCGGCTGCCAGTGCGCCCTCAAGATACATACACGCAGAACAGCTTTCCTTTTTGATTCCATGTGTGGAAATGCGTAGGTAAGTCACGTCAATTACAATGTTTATTACAGTCATGGATATTGTTTTATATAAAATGCAGAGAATAATATATTGCACATACTAATGTATTCTTTCCTAATGACAGCACCGACCGTAGCTGGGAGCCTACTGTGAGGCAGGAAGAGGACGAGGAGGAGGACTCGGCCACACAGGGGACTGAGCCCACCCCCACCAAACCGTACACCACCACCAACCCCGTCTGCCCCACCAGCCCAGGCACCTGTACGCAGACGTACAAATCTCAGGCCCCGTAGGCAGAGGCCTGAACGAGAGGGGGACAGGCTCATTGATGTACTTGAGGCCATGTCTCATCCTGTCCCCAAGCTTTCAGGCAAGGCCCATTTCCTGCTCAGCTTGGAGGAAAAACTGAAAAGGGTGCCTTTTATTCTAAAGTCAGAAATACGTGAAGCTCTGCAATTTTCCCTGATGGCTCTTCACAACATGCTACTGCCCCTATACCAGCCCCATCAATTCCACATCCACCTCAACAATACGCTCAAAAAACGTCCGGAAAAAACGCACATAAAAAACGTGCACATAGGAAACGCCCAGGTGTGAACCCAGCCTAAAGTGTAGCCAGAACCCCTGTGACACAGTTATCACCAGAATGTCCCTATTGGAAGATTTCCTCTCACCTTCTGATGTGGTCACAACCATTAAACTTTGGACTTTCACATCTTTCACATAATCCCCTTCACATCAGGTGCCCCTTTCACATCAGAGTCCCCATTTCACATCAGAGTTCCCCTTCACATCAGGAGTTCCCCCCCCTATCACATCATAGTGCTCAGTCCCCCTTAAGAGCAGAGTTCTGACCTTATACTCTCCACCACACAGCTGTGGCAGCACAGTAGATGGGGCACGTCTGTACAGAGGCAGACTTCTGTCCCCTTCTAAATGCTGAGGGAGGTCCTGCATGTAGCGCATCCTGGATTAGCATCAAGCGTTTCCATGGTACTGGTGGCTGTCTCGTCTGCACCATGGAAACAAAGCAAGCAGGCACCCTAGGGTGCCATGGCTCTCTGGTTAAGAAGGCTGGTATAGACAGGTGGACAGAAACATACTATACACAAAAGTCATCATGTAGAGTTCTGACCCCATGCAGCCTCTTTGGAGCTCCCATGTAGCTGATAAGCTGCCAGAAAGCATCATATATTTAAATAAAATCCACCAGAATTGCTGATTAAAATGGCAGCATCAATTCGTTAGTCTCTCATCGAGCTTGGCAAGGCTATGGCCTTATGTTACATGTGACAGATGTGCTTTAATGTAATAACCACTTGAAGCCTTGGTGTGTAGCACAATTGCATTTGCTTAGCACAGAAGGTAACGCTCTTGTCGAGCGCCTTGTTGTTCTACATGACGTTGTCACAACGTTCCCTGCCTTTAAATGGTTTTGTTTGTAACATATAACTGCTGTTTATAATACAAGAAGCAGAGGAATGAGAGATATCCATGAGCACAGGCCCACCACAAAGATTAACCCCTTCTCAGCCTACAGCTGCCATCCCTAAGAGTTCTCGTACATTTGGAACTTTAGAATAACTGTCTTCCCAGAATTCAGGCCATGAAATGATCAGGATTAATGAAATAGTGGAAACAGTAAGAGACTCTCTGTGCATTTGGATCCAAAATAAATTAGAGATTAAGTACAAGACTGATGAGTTATAATTTCCATTAGAAAGAAAAGAGAACACACAAAACAGCAACAGACCAAAGGGAACATGGTTGGTGACAAATATCTGTACATTTTGCTTGTGTACTAGACATAGCTAATATTCGTAAACTATCAAATCAGAATTCTGATATGACACATTCGCCTGGATTGCAGACAAGCAAATTGAAAGATAACTGTAAATATGATTGCGAGAAGTAGTGACAATGTATTGCCAAGAGAAGTACACTAGATTAAATGAAGGAAGATGGTGCGCAACATTTTGGATCATGTAGTTATGAGCTGGAGGGCTGCCACGTGTCTGGGTATAGTGAAGGAAGAGATATAGAAGACATGCTGCGCAATGTAGTTCTTTACAACTAAAGAGCTGCCTGCTGTCTGTCTGTCTGCGCCTATAGTATACACTATGTACTGTAAGAGAAGGAAGAATGCTAAGAACGCAGAGCGCAGGATCATTATAGGTATGCAAGTGTTTATTGAATCTCAGGGTTTGTGTCAGCTGTGGCAGTTTAAAGAGGTAACATGAGATGTAGCAGTCCATTCTGTGCCTACAGTGCCGTAGTTACTGTCACTATAAACCTCTAAGTGACAACTGTCCATAGAGGTATTTATAAAACAATTGATACATGATGGAGTCAAATACAGTGATTAATGTCAGTATAAACTGTATTCTTTATAGGAAATAAAACTACATTTTCACCTTGTTGGAAGGGCACACATATTTCTGTCTGTCCTACATATAACAAGACTAACCTCGAAATGGAGCGGTGTTTGTCAAAAAGCAAATGGTGCTGGAATGAACTTGTGGCAAAGATAAAACTAATAAAGAAGCATGCTCAGTATAAACCATTAGCTATACGATTTGTAAAAGCAAATTCAGTCTGGCAAAATTCACTATAAATTCACCAGGACTGCGAACATTGAACACACAAGATTCACCTTGAGGCTTTGGTAGTGGCAAACCCAAACGTCATCTCTTGTCACCAGTATTGCCTCTAGGCTGCCTGCCGCTGATCTTTTCCACATTACTGACCTTCAATGCCTTGTTATTATTATTTATTACAAAATGGAGGGACAGTTACAATACAATTTAAATACAGCAGGGTTAGGAGGGCCCTGCTCATAAGAGCTAACAATCTAATAGATTGTCTACATGTGAAGGAGGACCATCTTGGTAGAGGAACAGGGTTTTGCTTTTTTTATGTTAGATCCACCCCTCAGTGAGTGGGGATTTGATGACTGCTAAGGTAATGATCAAAAGGCAGCAGGAGGGATGAAGAAAATGCAGATCCACAGAATAAATAAAGTACTAGTATTTTTAGTGTATCTGCATTGATATTCTACAATAGCTAGTATTATTGTACATTAGTGTGTGTGTGTGTGTGTGTGTGTGTGTGTGTGTGTGTGTGTGTGTGTGTGTGTGTGTGTGTGCATTATACCCCATTCACACCTGTAAGTTTAGGTGTGTTTAGGGATTCCTGCATCAGGAACCTGCATTTTCCTGCAGCCGGAATCTCTAATCTGGTGTTTACAAGCAGCAGCTGTCACCCATTCAAGTTAATGATCTGGTGACAGCTGCTGCATGTAAACGTCGGCATACCGCATATCATATGTGATATGATTACATGCGGTTAGAAATCAGTAACTGTCCCTGGACACATTGATCGTGCATGCAGTGTGCAGGTGTTTACATGCAGCGGTTGTTACCAGATCATTAACTTGAATGGGTGACAGCTGCTGCTTGTAAACGCCAGAATGGGTAGTGCTTCTGCAGGAAGCCACAGGTTCCTGACACAGGAATACCTAATCGCACCTAAACTTACAGGTGTGAATGTGGTGTGTGTGCATTTCAGTGTGTGCATATTTCTGTGTGTGTGTGCGTATTTCTCTGTGCACATATTTCTGTATGTGCGTATTTCTCTGTGTGCATATTTCTGTGTGAGTGCGTATTTCTATGCGTGTGTGGATGTGCATATTTCTGTGTGTGTGTGTCTGTGCATGTGTATTTCTGTGTGTGTGCGTATTTCTCTGTGTGCGCATTTCTGTCTGGGGGGATGCAATATTTCTGTGTGTGAATAAATGTGTGAATCTGTTAGTTTTCTATGATTTAAAATTAAAACCTGTGGGAAACAAAACACACACATATACTGCCACTGCACACGTATACACATGTATACATACTGATATTACACACACAGAATCATTAACACCCATACCAACATCACTCACAGAAATCCTGACAATACACACACACAAACCAACACAAAAAATATACTGACATTATAAGCACGCAGACATTAACACTGGTACCCTATAAAGTTCCATTTTATTTCGAAGTAGGACATTTTATGAAATTTGGCAAGCAGCCCCATGGAAGAAGAATATTTGTTTAGTGGCCCCCAAGTGAATTGAGTTTGAGATCCCTGACAAACAGTACAGATTAGGGACACCCAGGTATGTGTTCCAGTCTTCCGGTATACATATGTATTAGTTAATTTCTCTGAGATAAACGTAGAAGTATCATAATTCATTTATCTATTTTTGAATAATGGCACAACCACGGTATATGTCTTAACATAGGGCCAAGGTGCCCTGATACCATAAAACTACACCACATAGTGTAACCTAAATATGTAAAGACAAGGTTCTACTATATGCTGTAGTTTTTTAGATTGTCTCATCATGTATGCACAGTGGTACCTGTATTGATGAGTTGATTCTAGAGTATAATGGGATATTACATACACATGCACTCAAACACACACAGGCACACCACTACCATTACCAACAGAGATGCAGAAATCTAGACAATGTAACAAGATTATGTTCATGTCAAGCGCACAAAACTCGCACAAAACTGATTATCCCCAGCTAATCAGGGTAGCACAGTGGCTTAGTGCTAGTCCTAGCGTGTATGCATGTGAGCTACGGGGACCTTAGACTGTAAGCTCCTTGAGGGCAGAGACTGATGTGAATGTGCTGCATACATTGTCAGTGTTATACAAACTAGATATAATCTATTGTATACCAATCAGTGGTTGTTGAGGGGTACCACATCCACAAAAATCATCACTAACCATATCCCCAAAAATTAATGTCGGACTTTTAAAGTAACAACTCACACAAAATGCCTTTTATATAAAAACAAAAGTTGATCTTTATTGTTTCAAACCAATATGCTCCCATAAAATCAATAGGCATTAAAAAAACATGTAAATCATGTAATACATGTAAATGTAATGTCATGTGAACAATACATGTAAATGTAATGTCCATTGTTCATTCTATGCACATCAACATCTGTCACCCTGATCCCGTATGAATGTTATAACAAATGTCCGAATATATGTTGTGTTATGAACACATACACCTAATAACACAAATATTCTCAGACGGGATATTCTCTACACGTTTTGCGGAGGGTGCACACCAATTCATTGAAAACTTGTCTGTTAAAACATGCCTGGATTGGCGACCACCTGAGAATATTTGTGTTATTAGGTGTATGTGTTAATAACACAACAAATATTCGGATGTTTGTTATAGCACTCATACGGGATCAGGGTGATACATTTTGATGTGCATAGGATGAACAATGGACATTATCATGATTTACATGTTTTTTAATACCTATTGCTTTTATGGGAGGATATTTGGTCTGAAACAATAAAGTCAAACGTGAGTTTTTGGGGATAGTGCAATATACTGTAAATACCTGAAATAAATAAATTAAAGAGCAGCAGCATATTGCTGAAACATCAGGAACGAAAATAGCAACATACTTTAAAGCTGAACTCCAGGCTGTAGGGAGATATAAAATACAAAATACAAATAATAGCAGCTCTATATCAATGCACAAAGAAATGCATTTTTAATGCAAACAGTGTAACTACCTGAATCTTTCTTGGTATCAACCTCTTGCACTTTCCTGTGTTGCAAAGCGTAGACTGGGTAAGGGAAACGCAGCACAAAGAGCCAATATTTGCACTGCAATGCTCATGTACTAACAAGGAACATGTTGATAGAAGAGAGAACATAGTGACAGAGAGATCAGTGTGCTGCTTCTCATTTCACTGGGGGAGAGACAAGACATGTAATTGTTACTTATCTTCAGCAGAAAAAAATCAGGTCTCCTGTTCTGGGTGGCAGAGCTGTGTAAATCTCACAACTGGATAGAAAACAATACACCACCTTAGGCAGATTCCATATACTGTATGTATTTCATATGTATATTTAGGTGTTTGCCTGGAATTAAGCTTTAAGGACTAATGATATTTAGAACAGGAACACAAGGCTCAGATAAACTTTCATAACACTGAGGTTCTCATTTCCTGAGCCAAAGCTGAGGCACCATATCTACCACATGGTATTCCCAGTGCCCAAAGCCAATGTACAGCTTTGGTATAAAGCCAATGTACAGCTTTGGTATAAAGCTCTCTCCTGCTCCAGTTTACTGTCTCATGTAATCCCTGCAGTGGATTCTATTACATTTAGTCACTAGAAGGAAAAATACGTGCACCATATAGTGTAACCTAAATAAGTGCAGAAAGACAGCTTTTATAGTACTACTCACAGTCTGCACAGTAAAAGGTATATGACACCTGCCTTACTCAAATTATTTCATCATTTCAGCATCTTCAGAAATATTATCAGGGAATTCTACCTTGGCAATTGTGTCTGTCATAGTGACAAATCAATGGTGTTACTGAGATTGCCAGCTACTTTATATATGGCTGATGCTCGCACAAGATTTTGGTTATAATATGATGTCCTAGAAGAACTTCCCGGCCATGCTTACCTGCTATGAGGGAATGTGAGTCATGAAGGAGTTGTTTTATCCTGTTATAACATCAGCGTTGCAATATGAATACATAATATAGTTGTTTTTGATAATGCAATCAAAGCTTACGAGGAAAATGTTGTCTTTTTTGTATAAAGTGCTTTACCAACATAAATGTAATTCAAATAGGGCTTACATTTACCTTACTCCCCTCAACAGTTAAAAATGAGTGGTGCATGCAGCTCTGTATGCTGACATCAAATGACCATGCTTTGTTTTGTGGCAAAAAAAAGTAATTTTGCTGTTTTCACTAGGGGTTTGTTTCGAAACTGGAAGTTCAACATTAGTGCACACCCAATGCATTCCCCACTCTTCAGCCACAAGTAAACAAGAGGGGTGGGATGCTCATGACATAATTAACCTTATATGGCCACATGTCCATATTTGGTTAGTGCCACTCATTTAATATGTCCATGTGGTCATATAAGGTCACTCATGTCACCAGCATCCCTCCCCTTTGATTACATGAAGCTACAGGGCCATATATGGTCAATTATATAACCAGCATCCCCCCCCCCCC
>NW_017306435.1:829299-860492 GCF_000935625.1 Nanorana parkeri | reverse complement strand
TTACCCCAGTATCAGGTGATTGGATGTACACCAATGCCTAACCTTTGGGTTCGGGTGAGCTTGAGTTTCTTCGGAACCCAAGCTCATCCGAACCCCAGTATCAGGTGATTTGGTGTGCACCAATGCCTAACCTTTGGGTTTGGGTGAGCTTGGGTTCCGAACAAACTCAAGCTCATCCCTATTACACACACTGAATTAGATGGCAATTCCTGGTCTCTAGAGGCACTGATGGCATAGCCAGGGCCTCACAACTGCCCCAAAGATTTAATGGTTTCACAAAATACTTTTTAATAGCATTGGTGTTTTGTTATGAGTGGGGAATGGTCCACTTTTAGATCTATCTGGCCCTATGAGTGTGTATGTGCATTATGTAGTACATTAATGTGTGTTGCGTTAGGGCAGCACATTTGATTCCTAAAACTGAACATCATACTTTCTAACGCAGGGCAACACAGTGCACCGTAGTGTGCTACCATGTTTTGTGGTGCACTGCAATGCAGGTGCATTGGTTTAATGCAAGACAATACACCACACTGCGCCATGGTACTTATGTTACCATGTGTTGCTGTTGATTGCGCATTGCAGCCATATGTTGCTGTAATAGACGTTAATGCAACACGAATGGCCTTTAGTGTACTCATTCTGTAACATTTTGAAACATTGTCCATGATGCTTATAACTACTACCAATGTGTTCAGTTTTATTACTGGCAAGAATTTCAACTGTGTACGAAAATGGATACTCACTTATTTGATTCCATTATAATAAGTTCTGATATGGTCTGGAAACTTTTATATTTATATGTTATTAACTGGTCACAAAAAGGAACAGTCAAGCAGCAGGGGATTATTTGAAGGATAAACACAACATGGTAATTAAAGACTCTTTAATGGAAAACAAGCAATGTGTTGCTGATGCAACGGAAAATAGTTATCAGTTCTCACAATATAGGAGGGGAGAAGAGATAAAACATACAATTATTTGGTCACGTCCATGGCATATTTCTATAGGAATGACATGTGGTGCCTTTGGAGGTCAGCAGTGCTACATTTTGCCTCAAACAAACCGTGTAGTCTGTTATTAAAAAAATAAACTTCTTCTGACAGCTGATTCAGAGTGTAGTGAATATGTGAGTCAATACAAAAAGGAATATTGTACATTTTAACTATGTAATTATTGTAGCTTAGACAGCACTTCTTACATAGTCATGGGCACAGTGTAAACATATATAATATTGTCATTTCACACGGTGTTCTGATAAGATCCACCCGTCAGTATATCAGACAAACTGATTAGAAGCCCAATGCTCATCTATGGTCGGGCGAATGTAAATTTTACTGTGTCTGTTTATATCCGATTACCTCGGGGTCTGTCCAGATCTCAACCAGAATTCCATTTTGGCAGATCTGATCATGACAGATTGGAGGTAATCTTATGTAAACGGATACATGTCCGCTTACATCTGACTGCCAATAGACCTAACATGGGTCTGGTTAGTTCAGTTTTTTCCTCCATGACAAGATGGAGGAAAATGACTGAGTGGACACGGATGTCACAAAAGTCACATCAGTTCCGTACTGCTCTGATCAGCAGGGGATCTGTGCCACGGATCCCCTGCTGATCTGAACGGACAGCGCCCATGTGAAAGGGGCCTAAAGGGGATGTATAGTTTTTTTTTGTATGTAAGTATGTAGCATATACAGAAGAGTGTCAATAATAATACAGAGCAGAATTAAAGGAGAACTATGAGGTGAGTGCTTTTCACTCACCTCATAGTTCTAGCCGACCTGTGACAATGAAACTGTATCTGAACAGTTTATACAGGTAGGTAGTAGATAATCTGACAAAAATATGGAAAACCAAGCCTTTAGAAATGTGAAAGTCATAGCAAAAATTACTCTAAAGCTGAACTCCAGGCATTTTCAGTAACTGGATTTGAATTAGTATTAGCCTCTTGCAATCCCCTGTACCACAGAGCTCAGGCAAAGGGAGAAACAACACACAGAGACAATCAGGTATGCTGCAGAGCTCATGTGCTAACAAGTCATACTCTGACTGAAGGAGAGAGAAGAGTGACATAGAGTTGAGCTCAGTCTGTTGCTTCTGCTTTCACTTACCATTAAAAGTCTAGGGGAGGACTAAGACCTGCAAGGGTTA
This sequence comes from Nanorana parkeri, assembly GCF_000935625.1. Classification (NCBI taxonomy): domain Eukaryota; kingdom Metazoa; phylum Chordata; class Amphibia; order Anura; family Dicroglossidae; genus Nanorana; species Nanorana parkeri. The sequence continues at coordinate 858,335 of NW_017306435.1, read as the reverse complement.
CTTAACTGCAGCAAAGAAAAGTCAAGTCTTCTCCCCTGCCAGACAGGGCTGCGCTATGGGGCAGGGCTGAGTAAATCTCAGGAATGGAAGGACAAAAATACAAATTTGTTGGCTGTTTACATCCGATTATCATAACGGAACGGAGGTCATCTGATGTAAATGGACACATTTACAGTCTTACATCTGACTCCCCATAGAGCTAACATGAGTCCGATGAGTTCAGTTGTTATGATAGAGGGAAAAAACTGGATGGACATAGATGTCACAACGATGACATGCGTTCTGTACTTCTGTACTACTGTATGTGAAAGGGGCCTTGAGGAAAATAATGCAAAATGGATTAAAATATATACTACACGTTTTCTTTATACTTTTACCATAGACATGAGATAGCAGCTGTAAAATTCCTGACTTCCAAAAGAAAGATCTGTGTCTTTTCACAAACAAGCACGATTATTTTGGTGAACGATGATGTTAATGTATCGAGTGGACTTTCCCAGCACCAGTTTTTTCTCAGGAAAAGTATTGATCTTCATGAAAATCCATCTGTATGATCAGCTTTTCCCAGGGGCTGTCTGCAGAGGTCACCGTGTTCATGAATATATGAGCGTTTCCTGTTCTAGTTATCAGCCAGATCAATTGGGATCATCTCATCTTTATGACTAGTTCAGCTGATGAGCACTTTGTATTTATTTTTGGAATGTGAACTGTATAATAATAAAATACATTGCGTTGGTGCCCGAATGTTACTGTAATGTAATTGTTTACTATGCAAAATGAATAAAAAGATTTTTCAAAAAAAATAAAATAAAATACATTGCAACAAGCTGTGCAGACAGTTGTAATCGATGTGAATGAAAATGGGAGGGTCCCATTTTGGCTGAATTCCACCGCATGAGTTGGCAGACTATGTCCACTACTCAGTTAATCTAGTGTTGCTAAGAGGTTTTTGAATATGCTACAGGCCCAAAATGAGAACAGACAGAACTCGTTAAGCCAACGCAAGCACATAGATCAAACGTAGGGAAGTAGTTATTCTCATTTCACATTTCTTAAAGCTGAACTCCAGGCACGGACACTTTAATTTAAACATACTTCTCAATAACCACAAAGGCTATAAACCCACTTTATGTGCAACAAACGCCTTTGCATACTCAGAAATTATCTTGTTAAAATAGTGCTGACACCATCACTGTATTTTACATAGCCTGTGCAGAGAGCAGAACGGTGGGAGGGACCCAGCAGGCACACAAACTACAGGCTGCCTGCCAAAAACTACATGAGGGGGCGGATACAAGACCACTCACTCTGTACAAGGAGAGAGAGCAGCAGGGAGTGGTCTTATTACAGGAAGCTCCTGCACAGAGGCACAGTTCTATACTGGATTATTACACATATGTGGAAGAAATACACAAAGCACACCAAGATCCAAAGAAGAATACACACGACTCTTATATTTAGACACTATTTGTTTATCCTGGAGTTCAGATTATATTGTTATGTTTTGTGTAGTACTACGTTCAAATCATCAATGCTTGTTCTGATTTTTACATGGCATTGTTTTTTACAAGTGTGATTGTATGATTTGTGTTTTTCTTAATTAACCAATTAGCAAAATAAAACAAAAGCAGAAAATAAAAGTAAAAAAATACAACATGTATAACCTGATATGGTAGCAGCCATCTATAATTGCAGTTAGTACATGTTGATTGTAATTCATACACCTTATTCTTGATTCATATGCCTCTTGCTCTCCATATGCCCACACACAGCATGAATGGAAACAATAGATATGTTTTTCATGTTAAACTGTATGTTTTCACTACTTTCTTTGCAAAGATTAAAAAATAAACAGGACTAACAAGGGCACCCTTAGTGATGCGTTTCTCAATTTTATTTTTTTATGTATCTTTTTTATTACATAATATTTATTTAGTATCCACTAGAGTGTTTCCATTTATCACGGGTACCTCCAGGGTGTACATGTATTATCCTTTCTCTCTAAATCCCTGGGGCCCAACCTGCAGCCTGGGGGCTACATGTGGCACTTACCATACATACATCAAGTATTTCTACCCTAATGGATTCATCATAGCATGCAATCCAGTGAGCCGAACCAAGAAATTCTGCTCCGAGCCATAAATGTCATGGTAGAACCAGAACAATGGAAGCTTTACCTACTGGTATTAGGGATGAGCTGAGGTGCGAACCAAACCAGGGTCCAAACCTGAGTTCCTCTGAACAAGGAAGTGCAATTGGTACTTCCACCTAATAAGCTGTGGACCGAGCATTCTCTAGCCTGCAGGTGCATGGGGATGGAATGCTTGTGCTGACGTCATTTACCGTATATATCCACATAGCCATATTAGATAAATGTAATTTACCAAATATAGGCATGTAGCTCTATATGGTCAATGACATCACTGCATCCTGCCCCTTTGCTTATGTCATGCTGCAGGCGGGGAATTCCCTGCCAGCAACTAAATGGGTGGCATGGAAGGAGCTTTCTTACGTGTTTGGGAGGAACTCATTCTAGGTTCAGTGGAACTCAGGTTCAGATTGAGTTAAGTCCAAACCTGAGCTCATCCCTAGCTGGCATTCCAGTTATCAATGATTTTAACCTACTAAACTCTACCCAAAAAAAAGGTGCACAGAAAATGTAATATTTTTAAAAACATTTTGGGTATTCAAGCTATGTACTTCTTATGCAAAGTTATTCCTCATTTTAGGATAGTGAGTGTAGCCATACAAGCCAAGTGCATATCCATTATTGCTGGTTTACACCCTATTATATAGTTTTCTTCCAAACTGCATACATCTGCTTCAGGCTTGTTAGCCCTTGTAAGATGTGTATGGAAACCATAGCTTCTGTGGAGTAGGGCTGTATATGTGCTGTAAACCAGCAGTTATGAGTGCTCCTCTGGCCCAAGGGCAAAAAGGAATGGTTTGCATAGCTCTGCCCAGTTTCCTAAAATGAGGAAACATTTGGGGCTATATGATGGGTGTTAGGCATGCAGATGCCTTCTGTTTTCTAGAGTTTTCTACCATGCTTAGCACAGTAGGGCCTATGGTTTCCTTTAGCCCACCTCACTGTCTAAGAACTATATGTACATGATATGGCGATATCCAGGCAATCATTTAGCAACTTACATGTGCTTTGTGGATGATGGTGACTGTGAAAAGCTGCTGTTATTCCTGAGTCCTTGGTAGGGAATATGTTCTAAAATTATAGATGTTCAGTAAGTTCCTTGCCTCCATCCCCCACATGTGTATCCACACTGGAATATGCACAATCCTTAGCAGTTAGAAGAAGCCTGTGTACCTTTTAGATCTAGTACATAAAGAGGCTCTGTGTGAGCTACTGGACCTATGCCACAGTACAGGAGAGGGGCCATACTACATGTAGTCAAGACTTGAAATGTGATACCTGAAACTCTGATGCAGATACATGCTGGAAGTAAAGTAGTTAACTTATATTGAATATATGACCTAACAGGGGACTCATCAGTTTGTCTGAAGAAGACAATAATGTATGAAATTTTGCTGTGTGCATTTGCTGATTTTCTGTTGGATTCTCTTATATATAGTGGTTGCCGGGGTTTCTCTGGATGGAGGCCAGTCGAAGCAGTGATCTCATGCAGCTGGATTTAGGGACTAATAAATGTATCCAGATTATGAATAAGTCTAAAATAAACTAAATTCGCAATTCATTTTCTGGGCAGCTGAAATCTCAAGTGAATTAGTGCAGATTGCAAGGGACGGGGCTATGCAAATGTTCCTAAATCAGTAACTGTGACATTATATGTTGTAAGTATTATAAGTTACATTATACTTTTAACAAATCTGGGGGATAACTGGAAATGCAGAGTGGCCTAAACCTTTCAACAAGCTTCCCAGTGCTAAATCCAACTTTAGCATCCCCATTGCCATAACTCCAGAGATGTTATCCACGGACCTATGGATAACCTCTGATATGGCAGATCTGCACAGACACGAAATAATATGGAAGGCCACTGGAAGCTTTAAATCAAAGTAAAGGCACACACTCCATTATTAGGAGAAATGGAAAGTAGGTAAATGTGGAAGCAGTCATTCCCTACCAATACATATTCTTCATGTTTTGTGCCCTACCTAACTTTGTCTGGGGTTTTATGCTGTAATATCACACACGCAAGTATCTAACCATGGGAATTCAGGTCTGCACTGATACTTTGAAGGAAACATCTGGTGAGAAAAATGTGTGTTTGGGTCGGAGGGGGGGGTGCACCATTGCTGTCCTCCTTTTGAAAATGCCTATTCTCTGGCTTAAAGTGACACTAATCTCAGGAGTTAAATCTTAAAATGCATGTCAGTACCTTAACTATAAGCAAAATAAGTAGCTTATTTGTGTATCACTCGGCTGTAGATCCTTAAATCATATCTGGATTGGTGCTGACACTGTCCTTCCTTTTGTAGGGTGGCTACTTTTGTTCCCTGGTCCCTGTGTGTGTTGTAAAGTAGCCACCACTCCAAGCTCTCTCCCGTGATGGACTACAATTTTACATTTAGTTTACTCATTTGTATTGAGATTGTAATCAATCACAGGAGTGAGCTTGGAGCGGTGGCTACTTTACAACATACACAGGGACCATAGCGAACAAAAGTAGCCACCCTCCAGAAGGAAGGACAGTGTCAGCACCAATTCAGAGATGATTTGAGGATCTACAGCTGAGTGATACACAAATAAGATACATTTTTGTTAATAATTAAAGGTACCTGAATGCATTTTTAAAATGTAACTCCTGAATTTAGTGTCATTTTAAATACTTTCTGAGTGACTGACCCAAAACACACTTAGATTATAAAGTCACAGTGAAGTCAAAGCTCCTAATGTGCATACTTGTTTCTGGTCCGTGACTCAGAAAGTACTGAAGCTGTTGAATCAGCATAAAGGGGCAAGAGGTCAGCAATAGCAGCCTTCACATTTCACCTTCACATAGTACAAGTATCCTTTAAAAAGAAGATACAGTACAAGAACTCTTTCAAAGGCCAGGCTGCTTCAGTTAAATAGCTTATTATAGTTCAATCTGCAGGCAAAGTAGCATGTATCATACTTGCTAGTTATGCTATTTAACAAATGGGTCAAATATGCCACAGCTCCATCTACCTAAAACCCTTCCCAGAAACATGAAAAAAAACAGATTAGGCTGATCAAAGATGGGATGATTCTTTTAGGCAGATTTGCTAAGATTATTAGAATAACAAATTATCTTTACTAAAATGACATTAAGAATAATTGTCTGATAACTAGAGGTGCACCGAAATGAAATTTTGAAACCGAAAAAAAATTGTCAGTCTGAAACCAAAACTGAAAATAATTTTTAAAACATTTTAAATTAAAAAAAATTCTAAACTTTTTTTTATATTTATTTTTTTAAATAAATATTTTTATCTTTTACTTTATTGTCGGGGGCTCTGGGAAATATCAGGGGTCTAAACCCCTGATATCTCCCTTTTAAAATAGAAAAAGAGATTGAGGACACAGAGTCCTCAATCTTTTTTTCTGTAGCCCCTGTTATGAATGAACAGAAATCCTGTTCATTCATAACTTGTGTAGATAGTATATTTACTATATCCATAATCATGAATGAACAGGAAGTGATGTAGAGCAATTATTTACTAACAGTCAGGAATCACAGAGCAGCGCTCCATCGGGGAGGAGAAAAACCATGGGTGCACCACAATTTCGGCTGTTGAGATGGTACTTTCGGCATTTTGCCAAAAGTGCCATTTTCGGACGATATGTTTCGGCAGCAGAAATTTCGGTGCATCCCTACTGATAACTAGTTGTTCTTTCTGATTTGTTTGTGCTTTTGATAGGTAGCAGATTTCTTTTACACTATAATTGCTCTGTGTTACATAGTTACATAGTTACATAGTATTTGAGGTTGAATAAAGACATTAGTCCATCAAGTCCAACCTATTAGGATCTCATTCTAGGAGTACCTGTACCCCTGTATATTGCTGTCCCTTAAGAAATCGTCCAAAAGTTTCTTGAACAATTCCACATTATTTGCTGAAATCACCGCCTGTGGCAGTGAGTTCCAGACCCTAACTGATCTTACTGTGAAGAACCCCCTTCGCCCCTTGTGCTGGAATCTCTTTTCCACCAATTTAAGTATTCAAAAAATCAAGCACTCAATATATCCCAAACAGTTCAAATCCAATTTTTTAACGCCACTTATCTTCCAGGCACTTTGTTCCCCAAGCCCTGTGTGTGTACTAAGTTATTGTTTCGTTTGTGGTGAAAAAATGCCTCTGAAACAATCGTTTGTAGAGAATGATTGTCCAACAACCTGGAAAAGAATTCCAATGGCTATTAGGTTATGTATCGTCAGTGATCTTTTTTTACTTAATATGTAATTGTGTTTATCGACTATTAGTTAAATATTAGCAAATCAGCCTATGGCCAGTTTAATCTGATTGATTTCTGAAGAAAACATGCCCGATTTACAAACAAGGTCTTGCCCTGTCATCCACAATGTAATTAAGTAAGTGTTAATTATTTTTAATATGGCAAATTTGTTATATCGGTTGAAACAAGCACACATACCCACTGAGTTATATTAATCTATTACTGACACTCTTGATAAAACAATAATAGGCAGAAGCCGACTCCTCCTAATTCTAAATTCCATAATACACTTACGGGTCTATTCACTAAGCTGCCGTCGAAGGATCGGCGGAAGCTACGGCCAGATCCTTCGGCAGCTTCGTGAATAGACCCCTTAGTTGCAAATCACATATTAATACAATGAGATTTAAATTTTCAAAAAAAGCTGACTAGCATACAATTCATTCACATATCTAAATACATATTTAGTAAAATAAATAATTCAGTGCTTATAAAATATTTCCCAGATTAATAAAATTCAATTGAAACTTCCTTTTGTTAAGACCTCGGGCCTTTCTCCGCTGACCTCCATCTGTTCTCTTACATACTGTACAAAAGGTTACTTTTACTAAGTACACAAACAAATATTCTATAAATATAGTAATGTGATCATCAGCCAGGGAATCTTTGTTCCTCTTTCCTCCCACAGACTTAAAAGAGTGTCATGGGTGAGGTTCCTCTTCTAGAAAGCACTTAAAATGAAAATATATAATATTTTGTTAACTACTGTGTGTAGCACTAACATATTTTATAGTGCTCTACAGGGAACCCTGAATCATTCAAAACCCAGAGTCCCAGAGTCCCAGAGATCTCATTGCCCAGCACTTTATAAACAGATATACAGCAGCCACTTTAAGGGAAACCAATAGCACTTTCCATAGCTACATTCTCTCATCTAGTAACCAGGTTTCCAAATGCTTGAAAACCATATCTGTTTTAACTAAGGCCTAGGTTCCTGTGCTTGACCGGCCCTCTGTGCAAGTCTAAGCTAAGTACCTCAGAGTTGGGGGCAGCACCAGGGGGAAAGTGGTTCATGCTGGTGCTAGAGCACCAGCAAAACCTCTCTGATTTGAACTGCGTCTTGAGCTGGCTGAGAGAGGCTAGAGTGGGCACATACAGACCTCTTCAGCACAGCACCTGCTGTTGGTGACATTCCTTATACTTTATTCTGTATGAAAGGTACAAAATGAGCAATCAGAGGAAATTTTGACTAACTTCCTCTATAGTTCTGATGGGTCATATGATTGATCTGTAAAGGAAGTTAGTTAAGGAAGTCTTCCTCTGCTTGTGCTGCAGCTTTTCCCTCTCCTTTATTCATTTTCTGACTAAGTATTTCTCAGCATAGCATGTCAGCTTTCATTAATATGGGATTCAGGTCTGGGGACTTGGCTCTCCTACTTTCAGCACTAATGCAGCCCCAGCAGAAAAAATGGCTGGAGCCATCCCAGTCTACATACAATTAAGGCCAATGTTGATGGTTTGCATGGGACTCTTCTTGTTCTGTGCTCTTTATACAATCTCCTTTAGATTTCCCAAAAACCATGTAGTGTAAAGTTTTACTTATACAATCCATTTTATGTAGATTCAACCAGTTATGTCCTCACATGCCATATCACTTGGTAAATTTAAACAACATTTGTAATGTGTGAGGCCAGCTCAAGACAATCCTCTCATCCATTATTAATATCTAAGCCTCAGATATTTTCATCGTTGAGGCTGATTGATTTTTTACATGGCCTTTTTTTAATAATTTGTATTAGATAATATATGTCATTCCTTCATCCTAATTTATAGCAAAAGTAATCGATTATTACAATCATAGATGATTAGATTTAAGATGATTAACTTTACCTCCCAGCTTCATATATTGGCAGTAAAATGCTGGTTATTAGTTTCATCTAGACCTGAGCAAATTAAAGTTTGGGACAGCTAAGCGTGAGTTGACATGTATTGATGGTAATTGAAAGTTAGATATTTGTGTTTAATATTTATACTGTGTGATAGTGTTGCTTCTGAAAAATTTTATTCCAGTAGTAAACTAATCCAACCAAAGTAAACAAACTATTTTTAATACAAGCATTTCAAATCTGGAATCTATTATCTGCAACTTCCAAAATACAGGCAAATATTGCATACTGCAAAATAAAATAAATGATTGTTGATTTTCTGGGAAAAATATCATACAGGCATGACTGCTACAATTACTGTGTGACTATTAGGGCAGTGGAGAGAAGACAAGGAGCACTTCAGCAAAAACTGAAAATATCAAAATACGCTAATAAAAAAGGACCCTATTTTAATGGTTGATGGAGTATACACAATCCCTCCCATCATGGCCAGACTTAGATATGTGTGTCTGTGTAGTAATACAAATTCCTGTGAGGGTGCACCTACAACTTGATTTACATTCTATTAATCATTTATGAAAGCCTTCAATTTTTTTAAATAGAGCACTGACACTCTCCTGGAGGAAACAAATGTAAGGGGGCACTCGGATGGGGACATCTAATGAAAGGGCACTCTAATGGGGACAACTAATGTAAGGGGCACCCCATCAGAGGGTTCTCTTACATTGGTTGGGGCTAGGTTATGGCCGGCTGCCAGTGGATGTCTGTCCAGACTCTCCAAGGCCACTGTCAGCCAGCATAACCCAGCACAGATGCATTATCAGGGTCTGGACATAATGGAGATACAAGGTACCAATTCTAGAGAATACTGGAGAGAATTAGCAGATAAATGTAATACTTTCTACTTTGAATCTGCTGCACAGGCCATAAACTTGCAGGAGGGGGGCCAACTCCCCAGCTGGAATGGGAGCATCTGTAGAGCTAGCAGTTTTGCCAAGCTGACATTCAGATGCTGTGCATGGGGATGATTGGGAGGCAATTTTTTCTTCCCCCTCCTGCAGCTGTAGAAGAGACACTTGCCTGGTCAAGGATACTGACAGCAGTGGTGCAGGCAGTGGGGCGGGGTTATGAGACGCGCGATGTGTCAAAAAAGACTTTTGCGTTATGTGGAGCTGCCCTGGGGTTAGCAGTGGTCTGCACCCGTGGGGCTGCGCCATCCAGTGAAATAGTCAATGAAGGATAGAAATCACCAGCACTCAGTAAATGGAGTTCAAGAAATAACGTCCATTTATTTGGACTACACGTCACACATATCGCATAATCCAAAGTTTCGGGTTCGCCCCTCTTCGGCTGTCACTTCGGCTCAGCCGAGCCGAAGCATATGCCTTCGGCTCGGCTCAGCCACTCGGCCGCCTTTGGGAGCTGTACGGACTATAGTGAATAGCCCATAAAGCAGCCCTTCAGTTTGACTGAACCAACGGGCTCCAGCCGCCAAAGCCGAAGCTACGGCTGATCCTTCGGCTAGCTGCTTTGTGAATAACCCCTTAGTGTACAAACCACAATATATCACAATAAAAAGTGTTTTAGTGCAGTCACATTCAAAGATTTTCTTGTATTGCTAACCAGTAGCAATCATACACTTTCTCCAGTGTAAAGTCACTATAGCCCTTTAGTGATAACCAATAGTGAAGTCCAATATAGTTAAACACTTTTACTTTTACTAGTAGTAACAAACAGCAACCATCCAATGTCTTCATTGCAAATGCTGAAAAGCCCACAAAATGTCCGGTGCTCTTTTTCACCCTATTCTATGCCCCCCTTGATAGAGACAACTTGTCAGATTTAAATTACCCTTTACTCTCATGAAAGATCACTAAGGAATTATTTTTAATAAAGACGAACTTTACCCATATTTTCAAAATGACATCAAAGGCACCTTTAGAAATGTTTAGTAATGACAATCTACAAGGAGACAATTCTAGATAATTGCCGGCTTTTTTGCATACCTTATTTTTCTTTTCTTCCCCAGTCTACTGACAGTGGCCATGTTAACTAAGGGCAAGTTACTAGCTCTCCCTTTACATCCTGGAACTCTGGCACATGTGCCTAGGACTTGTGACCATGCACATAATGTCAGTGGAGGATAATGCCTTTCCCTGAGATCTCATGAGATTACAGATAAGATTTCCCAGCAATGCTCTGCTGAGGCAGCCTTCTCAGGATAAAACGCTTAGGCACAATTACATAATTTGTGACAAAGTGGACCAGGAAGTGAAAAGAAATAAATTGTAAGTAAAATATACATATGTTTGTTTAGCTAATGAATATAAGATGATTTAATATCAGCATGCAAAGCTGATTTTAGTCAAAGGGGGTAAAAATCCACTTTAAGGGATATACCCCAAATCTATCAGCCTCCTTACAGATGCTTGGCAATTATTCCTTCACATAAATACTTTAAAAGAGAAGAGGGAGATATGCCATAATGCAGCAAATTAACGTTATTATTAAAATCAATAAAAATGCCCTCACAATACACGGTGCTCATCCCTGGCCAGTGTCCTCCCCTGGTCCTCTGGGAGTAAGGATCGCAACTCTCTGTGCGCAATAATATTACTGCCCAATGCGCATCGTCACATTGGGACTTCTTTAGGAGTGGTATCAATGGAATCCCCTAGGCTTCCAAAACCGATAGAAATGGTTATATATATAACAAGCTGTGACCAATCCAAGAGGGTCTCTGCAATCCCAAAAGGACAGGTAATGAGAATTAAGAGTTTGTGTACTCTAGAAAAAGATTTCATAAAACAATCCATAGGGATAATTGCAGAATTTGAAGAAAAAGGGTTATGGAAAAGGGACTTTTGAAGAGATTAGGAAAAAAGATAGGGAAGGCTGAAATAAAACTCGGAAGGAGAGGTATGAAGTTGGAAACAGTGGGGATGTTTCCTGAGCGTCTGTCACTGATTTTAACATGCAATATAAAGGGTTTGAAAAGATTATTGATTTGGGGTTCTTGGGGTTTTCATGAGCTGTAAGCCATAATCATCACAATTATGACAAATCACGGCTTGAATTATCTTGCTTTGCATCTAATGAGTCTATCTCATATATTAGTTTCACCTTTTAAGTTGCATTAGTGAAATAAATGAACTTTGCACGATATTCTAATTTTTCGAGTTTCACCTGTATATATATATATATATAGGTTTCTCCCGCTAGCACAAGATTGGTTCATAATATATTTGAGCCACCAGGCAGCAAAAAATTTACATTATTTGATGGTATTGGATTGTATCCATGTAAGTGCTTTATTCCATGTAGGGCAATGAAAAGTATGGGAAAGAAGAGATCCAGCTTTACATCCAGCTCAATAGCGAGAAGTTATGACCTAAAACAATGTTTCACTTGTAATACCACCCATGTACCGTTTGTGCTTGAATGCCCATGGGGGTATCAATATGTAGGGCACACCACACGGATGCTGCAGAGTCTCTAGTGGTTTATTTTTTATGAAATAGATCCGTTTAGAAAAAATGGAGGGGATCTGATCTCAAAAGGGATATCTCTAGAAATGAGACTAAGTGGATTTCTACAATGAAGTCACTAACACAGAACGAGGAAATAGATTTAAATAGTTTTTCAACTTATGATTAATCAGGGAGTAGGGGTTTTAAAGGATAGGGTTTACACATACATAGTGGTCTAGGTCACAATTTTAGGTTGAACCAGGATGAAAGGCTGAATGTACAGTACATGTAAGTGGCAGCAATGAGCAACAAGGAAAATCACTGCCATTGAAGCACTGGAGGGGTTCATTTAGCAGATAGGTCTGCCAAATTGTGCAAATATACTATGCACATTTTGACAAAAGCCCACCCACCACAATAAGAATTTGGTTCTGCGTTAACCATGCCCCTTTAAGCCACACCAAGGGCCGGATTTCCCACAACGCCAACCAAGGCCCGGCCTCGGGCAGCAGGGGAGTGGAATTCCTATCTCCCGATGCCCAGGCGGATAGTTGTTTTCTACATTTAGCCCTGCTTTGGGCAAGCAGAGCTAAATGTACCGCGGGGAAGCCACCGCTTACTTTGTACAAGTGATCTCGGCGACATTGTATGCAGCCTGCAGGTCTGCCATTCTCCATGGGGTAGGAGGTTTGGCAGGTAGGGGGGTGCATTGAGGAACCTGACCTTGGGGGAGCAGAGGGAGTAAATCCGGCCCTGGCCACACCCACTGCTCAGCACAATGTGTCCAATGTGTCCATCCCCACCTTTCACTGCCATTCTCTCTTCCAGGTAACCAAGGGTGTCTTATGTCTTTGACAATTTTAGAACTGTCCTGGGTGCTAATATCACACCAGTGGGACAATGAGCTTTATTTAACTGCCAAAGGACTGATGGCTGGGTGGAACATTAAACCATGTAGTAAATAACAATATAAGATTGTAATAAAGCTATTTATGCAGTATGCTTCTTGCAGTTTTTTTTTTATTATGCTCATTTTTATTGTCATGACATTGTTATGTGCTTAAATATTGCATTTGCATTAACGTGAAGAATTTCTATTATACGTATCATTACATTTGTTGCTCCGAATGGTAATCAGATCTTGTTTGTATGTATTGTTATCAGTATTCTTCTGTCACATCAGTCATATAACCCTTTTACAATGACAGGATCGAAGACATTACTCCAGTATGTGATCACATTATGGTCTTTTTCCTTTCAAAATGCAATGCACTAAGCACTAATTGTAAGTAAAATAGCCACAAGGCATGACATCTTATTTTTTTCAAAAACTACAAAGCTCTGTATGAAATTAAAGAAAAACTCCAGGAAAAAAAATTCTTAACCCATGCAGTGGGGCTATCCTCACACTGTGAGGGTTAACTGTTCGATTTTCTCTAGGTTAAAAAAAAGTTATACTGAACTGTGGAGCCAGCTTGTTCTTAGACCTGTTCTTCCAGCCTCTCTGTCCCTACGCTGCAGAAGTCTAAGGTCCCCTAAATTATCACATGCTGTATACTGTGTATAGACGTGAGGACGCTGAGGAAGATTCCAATGCTGCAGAGGAGGAGGTGTCCGGCTGGAGGATGTGCTGTGACAGCTGGCCGACTCGGTGCTTCTGGTGAGTATAACTTCGTTATTTTTTTAACCTCAACAAAAACAACCAGTTAACCCTTGCAGTGCAGGGGTAGCCCCACTGCAAGGGTTAATACAAATGTTTCCTGGGCTTATTTTTTAAATGTACTTTTTCAGGTGTTTTATGCCTGCAGTTACCATGTACATACTCATTAATTTGATCTTTGTTGACTGTGTGCCGCCAAATAGCATGTAAATTCTCAATCATAAAGCTTTGCTACTATAGCATGATATAGTAGAGGGGTTTCAACAGTTTTGAAGGTGTCAGGTCCTGGAAAGCCTAATAGCTTCCCTTCCCAGTGTGTATACGACCTCAGTGGGACTCGAACCTGCATGCAGCTTCCTATAGTATGTAGAGATCTAGAGCTCAACAATAAAAGGTCATCAGACATAAATAAAACTCTCCCAAAAACCCCAGTGATCTGAGATGTGTATGTGAATCCTACAGACCAAAAAAAGCCTGCTTCAAACGTCATCATTTACTATTTAACAATCTTTACTGAAATATAATTTCAGCTTGTTATTGCTCAAAACCATACCTCTACTCTGTAAGGTGAATACTTCCTAAAGCATATGTCTACAATATTTAAGATGATCAGATTGCATGTGAGTAAACACCTAATCAGGAGTCATCCTTTGTTTTTAATCAAATGTTATAAACAAAAAACACTAACAGTCAAGGTCAGATTTCCATCACTGGAGCTTGTTTGGCATATAACCTTTGGTGGTCTAACCCAGCATTTCTCAACTTATTTTAAGTCATGGCACTCTTTAAAAGTATGCAAAATCTCGAGGCACCCCAGTCTAAACTGTCATGAATTTTAAGGGGGAACCCAAGCAACCTTCAAATCAGGAGTCTCTCCCACCTCCACATCAGAGTCACCGTTTGCATTAGTAGCCCCCCCCTTCACATCAGGAGCCCCCCTTTTGTTGGAAATGCAACAACATATGCTAATATACACTTATTGTATTACTAACATTCTGATGTACTGTTATGTCTTTTGATCACTAGATGGCGCTGTATTGCAAGTCTGGTCTATGCTAGATTTTCTATATGCATGCTTCTATCTGTGACACACAGGAAGTTCTATCTGTATATATGTTTTCCTCTCTACTATGCTGTATTTCTGTATATATACATGTAATGTCCTGCTAAGCAAGTACAACCTAATTAAAAATTCCTCAAGATCTCAGTGCTTCATCTGAATACATAACCAACACCTTTCACATCAGAAGCCCCCCTTTCATATCAGAGTTACCCCCTCCACTTCCCTTTTTATATCAGAATTCCTCCTTTACATCAGCAGGCCCCTTCACATCAGTCTTCATTCCCCGTTCACATCACAGTCCCATAATATTTTGAGGCACTGCTGAGGAAGCCAGAAGGCACACCAGGGTGCCATGACAAGGTTCAGAAAAAATTTAGGGGATCTTATCTCAAAGGGGATATCTCCAGAAATGAGACTAAGTGGATTCCTACTATGAATGTGTTACATACATTAGGACTAAACGATGAAATAGATTTTATTTTTTTTAGCTGAATAATCGGGGTGTAGGGGTTTTAAAGGATAGGGTTTATGTAGAAAGCGGCCTGGGTCAAAATGCTAAGTTTTGGTGGTGCTGGGGGTAACACCATTACTGAAATAATGCAGCTATTTTATATTGAGATAGAGAGATGTTATTGGTATTAGCTATATATAATATGAATAAATACAATTTGTTTCCTTGGTGTTACTAGTTTGTTTAATAATGTATATAAAGTGTTTGGTAAAGTGATTCTAGGACTTTTGTTTTAGGTACATATTTCATTTAACAATCCATTTTTATGTGTGATGTTATTCATTTTATTGATTTGTTAATGATTGTTGGTATATGCAGTATATGTTCACCAGTGCTCTTGCTTTTAATGGGAGCTGTGGGGTGAAATGGCAAGGAGGTGTGTGTGTAAGAGTACTGTACTGAGTGAAGTCAATGAAAGGATCGTAAATGGGAGAACGAGGTGGGAATACGCTGCATAATAAGTGGAGTGAAGGTTAGGGGAGTACATCTGTAGCCTAGGAGATGACATTGACACCACTCTTAAAGAAGTCCAGATGTGACGAAGCACATTGGGCAGGGACAAGGTGAAAGGCATCATCATGCACGGAGAGTTACAATCCTTAATCCCGGAAGAACAGGGGAGAATATTAGATGCATTAGCTGGTGCTGAGACGTATAGCCTTTGGTAGTCTAACCAATACACTTCTGCTAGAGACACCTCCTTTACAAAGATAACGTCCTTGTTTTATTGGTCCTTATCTGGATTCATGTATTTTTAATGTATTTTTATAAAAATCTGCCTCTTAGAATATTGTGTTTATAGGCACGGGACTGTGCCTAGTAGTAAAGCATGCCCTGCTAACAGTCCAATATCAGTAGTACTCCAACATCAAGATCTCCCTTCCATCATTCTCAGCTCTGTTCCTGTCTATCTGGTAGCTTGGGTGTTCCTGACAACATTTGACGATATTATATACGTTATATATAATATATATATACGATAGGAAATGTCATTGGCAGAGTGGATAAAAATTGCCACAACATGTATGTAGACTCAGAACTTCAAGCTAAGAAATCTTACAAATACAGTCCCTGAGAGAGATAAGTAAATGTCAGACGGTCTACCTCTCCACTCTCAACCAAAAAGTAAAATATGAGTTTTGGGTGGACTGACCTCTAATGTATACTTCTATATTTCAATGTATTATGAGCGATTTCCCTTTTATTAGTGACATGTTAGGGTGCAGTGCGTGTCTAGCCTACGGCACCAAAATAGCCACTAAAGGCCTTGGTTGAGAGTGTTTCCCAGTTCCACTGCAGACATGTAAGTGAATTTCACTTTAAGAAAGCTTTCCATTATAATAGTGGCATATTTCAATATTTCTAATGAGGGCTTTCATCTTTGTCAGATCAGTGAGTGAAGACAGGAACAAAATGCATGCTTGAACTTGATGAATGTACTTTATCATGTAAATAATACAGCATTTAATGATAAATGGAAAGTCATACAGCACAATTCTCTGGGGGCTTTTTTTTTTGTCCATTCTTACACAAAGCAAGGGTCTATAGGGGTAGGCCCAGACAAAAATAAACAGAGAATTGTTTTCCCAAGTCTAATGGATGTGCTGATATGTATTTATAACAGTAGTGACAACCATGTAACCATTAAACTGATTATATTTTTATATATATATATATATATATATGGCAGCATGATATTGCAGGTTAAACTTTTTCATGTACAAAAACATCAATCAATGAAACATGGCCATATGTCAGTTGGAAATGTGGACCGGCTTTCAAATCTATCATAGTGCCATACAGACAGCCCTCTGTGTAGCTTGCACACAGGGCATTTGTAAATGTTGTTTTCATTGATCCGATGTAACGCAACTCAATGACACAACACAGCACAGTTACAGTATCCGCCAAAAGTTCCAGCAAACTTGTTCACACGGTGTGCGTTGTAGGGGTTAAGCAGACAGGGTGGAACCCCAGTGTAATGTGAGTCCCTTACACACTCACTCTGTGTCTGCACAGTGCAGTAGCTGTATGATGGCTGGAGGATACTGTTTGCTGCTTCTGCTGCTCCTGGGGGGAGTACTGCAAGACATGGGATGTGGAGGTAACGGTTTGGGTGATGATGGGTGCAGGGGAGGACAGAGAGGGGAAATGTATAAAACAGCGTGTGAAGGGATCTCCAGGCGGGCAAAACTTTTTTGAAACTTTTCCTTGCACATGAAGTGTACTGCAATCTGTAGTAGACTCTATGTACAGAATGAACTGCTATGACTCCAATACTTCTTCAAATATATAATGCACAGCTGCCTCCTTTCTATTTATCTTACACTCAATGACTTCTTAGTACATAAACACATACATTTCCGCACTGTGCTCCCACACATCTACTACAATACATCATTCATTTCTTCATCCCTCACTTAGGCAGGCAAGTCTTTTATTACCGTTGATGTACACAACTCTATTTTCCATAAAAAATGTTTACAGACCTTTCTGTACGCTTCTGAGTAATGAATATAGCTACATCTTACTTCTGTCTTTTCACGTGAAATGCACATAGGTACCTCACTGTGAAGAACGAGCTCTCAATCACAAGTGGAGTCATTTTCTGATACTGTGCTCCATGGTTAATAATCAACAAAATGATCCTTCATAGTTCTTATGATATGCAGCTAATCTGTGCATGTTTTCCAATAGAAGACAAATTGACAACCTGCAGTCCTTTCACTGTTTAGGAACTACTATTCCCAGCATGGACTGTCAGACCGCAGCAAGCATAGACATGACCGGATAAGTCATAGTATGTAGTGTCGTGTGAGCTGAACATAATAAATGATTTGTACTATATATATATATACTGTATTTATGCATCTCTTGCTTTCTATAAATAGGATTTCAGACTTTTGCTCAAGCATCCCTGATTAGCTAGTTTAGCTCATGTGTTAGTGTACCGAGCTGTCCTCTCATGATCTCTTAACATTAATCAAGAAGTAAGTCTTCACTAACTCTTACATCACTTTCCAAGTCCTCATATACATGTTCTATTTCCTCTGTGGACTATGTAGTTATGCAAGCACTCAGTCTATCCCTGTTTCTGCACATTATCTATCTTCTAACTAGGTACCTTTCAGATATGATACTAAATGATTTATATCACTGAGTGTATTATTACAACCCTATCTATTATTTTGCAATGTACATGTTGACCTTATTTCCATTTCCAGTCTAAATTGAATGTTATATTACTGTTATATTACTGACTAACCCTTTTTCCTCAAAAATATGAGATATTATTATTATTTTCTATTTGGATTGTCTCCATAATACCCATAGGTTTCAGTACTCATTAAACTGATTATAATCTTCAAAGGATCAGTATTCCCAAGACTGATTTTTCACTTACAGGTTCAGTCCAATGGCTTCTTATGCCTCTTGGGTTTCCATTCATAAGCTCTCTCTTTCATGCATCCTGCCTCTGATCTTTTCCAGTTTTGCATTTAAGATGTTCCTCAAAGTGACACTAAACTCAGCAGCTAAACCTTAAAAACCCTAACTATTACAAAAAATGTAGCTTATTTGTGTGTAGATCTTTAAATCATCTCTGAATTGGTGCTGACACTGTCCTTCCTTCTGGAGGGTGGCTACTTTTGTTCCCCATGGTCCCTGTGTGTGTTGTAAGTAGCCACCGCTCCAAGCTCACTCCTGTGATGGACTACATTCTCATGTTTAGTTTACTAATTAGTATTAAGATTGTAGTCTATCACAAGAGTGAGCTTGGAGTGGTTGCCTATATTGCTGTCGAGATCCACTCAGCTGCGGGATTAACAGCTGGCTCTGCCTAGTCAGCGCTGGAGGATCGGAGTGGGTAATCCCTGCAGGGAGCCGTGATTGACAGTCACGGCTCTCTGCAGGGATAGATCGTGAAGTGAGCGAGGGACGGTATGTGTTCGCTCACTTCCCGATCTACTGAGCCCACCTGTGACAGTTTCATTGTCACAGATCGGCTCAGATTATGAGGCTGAGTGAAAATCACTCAGCTCATAATTCTCCTTTAAGCATAGTTCAATTTGCTCCAACCGGGAAAATAAATTCCTTCCTGATCCCATGAGGCAATCGGATATTCCCTGGATCAACAATCCCTGGTGCTTAATATATTTATAAGAACTCAATATCCAGAAATATTCTGTGCATTTAGGAATACATCCAGATTTGTTTTTAAACAATTAAATGATCTAGCTAGAACTAGCTCCTGGTGGAATCTGTTCCACATTTTCACAGCTCTAACTGTGAAGAATCCTTTCCTATGCAAAGGTTAAACCTCTTTTCCTCCAGACCTAAAGAGTGCCCCCTTGTCCTTTGCAGTGACCTTAAAGTGAATAACATGGCGCCAAGCTCACTATAAGGACCATTTATGTATTTATACATGGTGATCATGTCCCCCCTTAATCGCCTCTTCTCCAGAGCGAACAAATTCAGGTCAGTTATTCTTTCCTCATAGCTGAACTCCTCCATGCCTCTTATCAGTTTAGTTGCCCTTCGCTGCACTTTCTCCAGTTCCACAACATCCTTTTTGTGAAATGGTGCCCAAAACTGAACTGCATATTCCAGATGAGGTCTTACTAATGCTTTGTACAGGGGCAGGATGATGTCTCTATCCCTGGAGTCTAGACCCCGCTTAATGCAAGAAAGTATTTTGCTTGCTTTAGAAACTGCAGCTTGACATTGCATGCTATTATTGAGTCTATGATGATGATCTTTCTCCATCATTGACTCCGCCAAACATACTCCCCCTAGAGTGTATGATGCAAGTTCTCTCTCAGGTCCACTTCTCTGCTCAGTGGGTGGGTACAATAGCCAGCCTGCTATTGGCTATTGCAATTTGCAATAGCCAAAAGCAAGCTGGCTATTTCTCCCCATTGTTTACATTCTGCTGCCGGCCGTAAAATCTAATCGCCGGCCCGCAGCAAGATGTAAACCAAGAATTTTGTTAGCAACTAAATACATTTGTGTGCACCAAGCAACCGACAATATTTTAGTGTGCATGAAGCCACAAGTCCCCGAGGTTTTTTTTTGTCGGTTGCTTGAGAGTGCCGATTGCTTAAATGCCGGATAATGGGGAGTTTAGTGTATTTTAAAATCAGCAGCTTTCATTGAAATAACACCTGGTGAGCCTGCCATGAAGGTTCTTGTGAAGACACTTCCTGTTATAGAGTGAGAAAATCCTGTCTTTATCTGCCAACTGTGCTGCTACATAATACTGTTATACAAGCTTTCAATGGATACTGAAAGGGGCATTACAACACATATTAGGTATGCATGGTGCATGCGGATTGGAGGAGCCTGCAAAAAGGCTGCAGGAGATCAAAGGCACTAAGATGCAACAATGGATGAAAAAATGGTGAAAACAGCTTCGTGTTTGATGCTCTTCCCTGATATAAAATTACAAAATATTGCAGTTTCCATCCTACTGCTACTTTACCTAGCTTCATTCTTTTATCCCTTATCTTTAGTACTCTTAGAGGGTTATTCACTATTGAGCCGAAGGATCTAGCCGTAGCTTCGGCTGATCCTTCAGCTCATTTCGGCCGTTTGAGCCCTTCGGTTCAGTCGAACCTAAGGTTTGCTGTATGGGCTATTCACAATAGCCCATGCGGCAGCCGGGCGGCTCATCCGAGCCGAACGCATATGCTGCGGTTCGGCTGAGCCGTAGTGACAGCCGAAGCCAACCGTTCTTCCCACAAAAGATAACAGCTGGGCGGAGCTGTTGTTGTCAGCTGTTGTCCTTCAATGATAGCCCAGCGTCATCAAGGACACTGGGCTGTCATTACATGACAATAGCTGGGTGGACATCACCGCTGGATTGGGTTTATTAAAGGGGTATCCTGATGTGAATAAGCCCCCTGCCCGCACCCCCACAACTAACGCCCCAGGGCTTGTGGGGAAGAGGCCCTTGTCCCCATTGGCACAGGGACAAGGTGCTTTTCCAGGGGGGTCTGGTTTGGAATTTTAGCGGGGACCCCATTTTAGGGAGTGGGGTTTCCGTCCTAAAATTCCTACCAGACCTTAAGGGCCTGGTATGACTTTGGGGGGGAAGCCCACACACTTTTTTTATTTTTAACTTGGGGTCACTCCTAAAATTCCTACCAGACCTAATGGGCCTGATATGACTTTTGGGGGGAACCCCATGCATTTTTTCTTTTTGTTTTAAATAGGGGTCCCTCTTAACGTTCCTCCCAGACCTAAAGGGTTTGGCATTGTTTTGTTTTTTTTTGTTTTTTGTTTACATTTTTTTCCCTTTTCTTAACTTTTTTTTACATTTTTATTTTTTTTTACATTTATTTAAATAATTTTTACACTTTTTTTTTTCCATTTGTATACATTTTTTTCTATTCTGCTCGCTACCTCGGAGGTAGCGAGCAGAATAGCAGTTTGGCAGTAGTGCAAGAAGAGGCTACTTGGGATTGGTGGGAAGGGAGTAACGCAACTCTCAGCCGAGGCTCCGCCCTCCTCGGTGTAGGTGCCTATTATGTAGCGGGATGATTGCAGAGGAGAGACAGGGAGAGGGTGTGTATACTTATTGAGGAAGGGGGTGTATATGAGTGGCCGGCTGAATCAGCTTGTCATGACTTCAACCTATATGAGCAGCCGCCTTTGCGGACTTCTGTATATTAATAAAGTGGGCCAGTGGTGGCAGGCAGCACTCTATAAAACTGTACACATTCACCTCTGGCAGCAGCTACAACCCCCATCCCTGCCTCAGGCAGTAACAAGGCAAGGCATACCACTGCTTGACCAAAGTAATGACAAGGGTGAACCATAAGAGCAAGGGATAAAATAAAAATGGCTCTCAATGATGGCCACACACATGCTGAACTGAGACATCCATCTCCCTCAATCATCGCTCCCTCCAGGTCAGTGGCAGTTATATAGCCGTTAAGTGCTTGAGCTGAGGATCTCTGTATCTTACTATTCAGTCTTGGGTTGCTAAACTTAACCAAATGACATTTTTAGCAGTACTTAAACTAGAGATGCGACTCGGTGACATACTTTATTGATTAAAAGGTTAGTGCCTGTGTGACCTGTGACTTCAACAGGTTCTAGCTGTGTTCATTCATAACGTCTCAGTGACAGGCCGTTGTAGGAGGTGTGCGGGGCGGAGGGGGAAGGCCACATTTAATTTGTAGTACTGCTGCTGCTGGATCACTTTTTCCATCTGGGTGTGTCTGGGAGTGAGTGGGATAGACAGAGGGGTCTGTGTTAGTAAGATGCCGCATTACACGTCTGACATTAAATGTTCCTTTCTGTAAGAAATGCTTCTTTGAAAAGTGTATTTGAGGCGGGAGGAGGCGAAGGGGGGGATTTCTGTTTTTGCCCATCATTTACACACCCTGTGACTACGCCCTAGAGCTATGCCTTCTGTGAGCTTCTTTAGTGGGCACAGGACTGTTTCTTATTAACAACTCCTGTAATCATGCCGTTATGTGTCATTTTATTCTGACTAATGCTTTATAACTTCTTTTGAAGGAACAAATTGTTCCATATAAGTGCCCTATTTTTGTGCATGCATCTGTAAATACGCTTCAGGCCTGAATCTGAAGGTTACTTAGGCCCCATTCACACTTGCGATTGTGGCAGTCTCAATTTCTCCATGAGACTCATGTGAACTGCTGCATGTGGGAAGAGCTATACAAAGCAATGACACATGACTTTTGCGACCATTGACATGCTGCGATTACCTGCGGATGATCACCCCTGGACATAATCATCTGCAGGCAATTGCAGCATGTTGATTACATGCAAACAGCTGTGGGCACTGCCATTGCTTTGTATAGCACTTCCCATCCGTACCTGTTCACAAGAGTTTCACGTGCCAATTCGTGAGGCTGCCCCAATCGCCCCAATAGCAAGCGTGAGTGTGGCCTTAATCCTTTTTCCATCACCATGCAGCTACGTCCTGTCTACTAGAGATGAGCTTAGGTTCGGACCAAACTCGTCTAAACCTGAGCTCCTCCAAACCCAGAAAGAAGCTCCTTCTGCTGCTGCCCAATCAGCTGCAGCTGGGAACTTCCCTGGCAGCAGCTGCACGTAAGGAAAGGGGCCAGGATGCAGTGATGTCATTGGCATTATATGGCTACATGGCTTTATTAGGTAAATGACATTTACCTAATGTGGCCATATAAGGTAAATGATGTCAGCACAAGCACCCCACCCCTTTGTATATAGTTAGCTGCGGGTAAGGACTGCCCAGACACACAGCTGATTGGGTGGGGGTGCCATGTTGCTTTCGTGTTCAGAAGAGCTCAGGTCCAGACCAGGTTCGATCCAAACCTGAGCTAATCCCTACTACGGTATCTACATGCGCTCACTTTAGCAAAGGCCGCATGCCATTGCTCAGAATAGGCTTCCAAATAGTAAAAACAGTGGACCATATCTGCAGTATGGTGTGTTGGCATAGCCAGTTGTAGTCCCCATTAGAAGCCCATGTGACAGGGTGGCAATGCAGGAGAGCAATTGGAATACATGGACAGAGAGTTGTAACCCTATAACAGTAAGGACCATCATGGCAGGATCACCAGTTAGTTATCTTTTTAGATTTAGAAAGATTAACAGTGAGTTTTGAAATGACATTAAAGTGTTATAATTCTATGATATTTTTGTAGTTGGATTTACATATTATTTTAGCATCATAAATAGAATAATAACTGGAAAATGCATCTGTTTTTCACTAATTAATTCAGTTATACTACTTAGAAACTTCTGGGGGTGGTTTGCATTTGCAAAGGTAAATCAGTGAGCATTATGGTGGCCTGCTAAGCCTACACACACACACACACACACACACACACACACACACACACATACTATGCAGCGCATGTAGGATATAATACTTAAAGTGGCCAAGCACTTGAATACTTTCAGAGATATCAAAAATACCGCCATGGTGGTGAAGTAGGAAACGGACCTTGTTGTCCATGATAACTCTGTCTCTGTGCACCAATCTGCAACTTGGCCAAAGACAGGGAGGAAGCCCCCTAGCTTCTTCAGAGCAGTTTCACTCTAGCATGCCACCATACTAGTCTTCCAATGCCTCCCTAGGCTCCAGGAAAGAGGGCTCTTCTCATTCTCTTTAGGTGCAGCCACATAGCCGATGGCCTCATTCTCTCCCTGTACCACATGCTTCCACTCACAGGCCAATATTGCTGAATTGTGCACTAGGAGTAAAGGCACATATACGCACACATTTCAACATGATGTTTAACTATTTTCAAAGCTTTCTCTCTTCATTTAGGTAACAAGAAATCCTTTCTTCATAAAAGCAGATGTACAAAACTCATGATACCATAGATACTGCAGCCAGAGGCACTCTCCTTAGCTTAGCTCAGCGCATGTTACAGAGTTGGTAGTTATCTTTCCCGCTATTCTAAATCCAGGAATACCTCCTCTTCTACTACAGGAAGTGCTACCATGCTTCCATCCTACCCTCTATTCATATGTCCTTTCTCCAGGCTGACCGGTATCTCTACAGCCACAGAGAGGTAGGTCAGGCTGTTGTTATGTGGTTCCTGGTGAAAAATAACAATTTTCCCTTAAAGACCCTTTACACACATTTAATACAACTCCACTACAAAAAAAGATCAAGCCCCAGTGGCATTGGGGTCAAAGGTAAAATGTCATAGGCTGCCCTAATCCACCATTTATTCTGCTGTCCCCACACTGCTGGTACCACAAATCCCTATCTTGCAGCTTTTAAATTACTATAGCTGATGAGATTATTGTAGATGCTTTTAGAAGGTACATCAAAGGTGGGTGTATGGGGGGGTCACCCTAAATTTCAAGTTTAATGAACCCATTTCATACATAAAGCTATAGAGGTTACAGGGGTTGCAGCTGCACCCTAGCCTTGACTTTATTTCCACGTTTGTGCATATTGATGGTTCAATAAAACTCCATTATTGCATTTCAATGGTGTCTAGAGGTATCCAATGCCTGCACATCAAATACAAATGCTTAAAATGTGATGCCATTACTGAATGTGGGTCATGTTATGCTCACAAGAAAATTCAGACAGCGTACTCATGTAAAATTAAGTGGAAAGTACAGGTGCATTGGACTTTATGCTGCACGGAATGAATCATGTTTGAATCTACATCTGTAGATTCGCTGTCAGTGTATGATATCAACTGAAGTTTCCTCTCTTGTGTGCAGTTTTGCCTGAACTCCACTGTTATCTGCTAATGTCAGTGGTTTGGAAATCAGCAGCTCAAAAGCTATTCCATGAGTACTTTAAAAACCACTGAAACTGGGCAATGGTGTTGGAGCCTGATGATTGCAGGTGCTGCGCACAGTCACTTCTTATCCACAAGCAGAAGCTACACCCATTCCCTTCCACTGTCCCTATTTTTGAGACGTCTATTTCAGGTCCGGAAAGAGACAGGACTGGATAAAATGGATCTGCTTGTACCAAAACGTAAACATAACTCAGGAGTGGCTTAGGTGCAGAGGACATTACTAAAATATCTTAAGATGCTGGGAAGTATGCATACACATAGATCAACCCATTAGTCCTAAACAGTTGGACTTTAGACCTGGAGGCTGAATTATAGCATTTAAACTTGAAAAAGTTATCATGTAAAATGAAGTTTCGCTTTCCATTTTATGCAGAAAATTCTGAATTCTGATTGTGTGTGTGGGCAACAAATTTGATTTACTTTCTCAAGTTAAACCATCGCTCCCAATCTTTTATATTCAAAATGGACACTTTGGGGGTTGATATATGTTTGCACGGCATTGCTGCCACTATATGGAGTCGAGGAGCATAGGAATTACCTGTGCGACTTGGCTTCATCTAGTGGCAGTAATGCCATGTGAACGGAATTCATCCAGCTATACTCATGTACAACATTTATACATCAGCCCTTAAGGGTATGTTAAAATGATTTTACAACCAGATTATAGCAGCTACGTGGCAAAAATGTAGGAATAAATTAATTTAAAGTGCAAAAGTAAACAATGCACAGTCCCCATGGGTGGCCACATAATACAGGGGTGGAAAAATCGATATGGAACTCAGAAGCCAGTCTGTACAATTCAGTAGCCAGCAGGATTTGTTTAGGAGCTGTTTCCATTGACAACAACTAGAGAAAACCTGAAAATGTAGGCACCAACTGTAATTTTTAAGGAGTGTTGGCTACCTGACTCCTGGGATTTGTCCAGCCCTGACATCATATATCCTAAAATTCAATAGATTGTGAAAAAAACCCAGTTTAAAATTATTCAAATAAACCGAAAATAAACTAGATCCCAGCCACTTCCTGTCTTCCAGATACATTTGGGAGACTGATGTCGTCATCAGGTTTCCCCCCACTAATCTGACCACAGTTTGGAATATATTTTGAAAACAGATTATTTAAAATAGCCATGAGAAATAGACATTTGTACATGTCCAGATCATTTTTAAATCGAGTGTGGTTAGCAAAACAGTCATGAGAAAAACTCTCTCATGCTTATTTAAAGTGACACTAAACTCAGGAGTTAAATCTTAAAAATACATTCTCGAATCTTAACAATACTGCATCTTATTTGAGCATCACTCACTTGTATCTTATTTGTGTCTCACTGGGCTGGAGATCCTCAAATCATCTCTGAATTGGTGCTGACACTGTCCCTCCTTCTGGAAGGTGGCTACTTTTGTTCCCCATGGTCCCTGTGTGTGTTGTGAAGTAGCCACCGTCCGAGCTCACTCCTGTGATGGACTATAATCTCTTCAGTCATTCACTCGGCTGCCTACGGCAGCTTAGTAAATAGACCCCATAGTTTACTCATTTGTATTGAGATTATAGTCCATCACAGAAGTGAGCTTGGAGCGGTGGCTACTCTACAACACATACAGGGACCATGGGGAACAAAAGTAGCCACCTTCCAGAAGAAAGGAAAATGTAATTACCAATTCAGAGATGATTTGAGGATCTACAGATGAGTACATTTTTCTTAATATTTAAGAGGCTTGAGATTTAACTCCTGAGTTTAGTGTCAATTTAATAACGTAAAAGCAATATGCGCTAACCCATCATAATAGCCAGTAAGAAACAACCTTTTCACCAGTCCTGCTATGGTAATGTGAAAATTGATTTGTTGCTGTGGGATATTGTACAGTGAACATCATTGCTGTTCTGTACCTTTTTTAATCTTCTGAATTTCCTAACTCCTATACTGACCCAAATAATTCTAATACTCCCTGTATACAATTTTCTTATAAGCGTATACAAATGTTTTGCTCAGCTAAGCCACTTTGGTCTATGAAGAGTGTAAGACCAGGATTTTGGAAATGTGATTGTTTAAACATCAGCACAGTATTTAGATGTCTGTTCCTGTGTGTATTCCTCCTCTGGCAGCTAAAATGACTCCTGTGTCTGATGGATCTGTAGTGTGCCTAGTTCCCCATCACTGATGTTAAGTGAGCTCCAGGAAATATAACTAGAAAGAACAGTAGACATAGTAAAATGTTTATCACTTTTACCTCCGTGCTGTCCTTTCCAAGTTATGAATCTCCAAACTCTGTGCATAGAGTACAGCGGTAATATAAGCACAATGCTTCTGGTCCATGCACTCTATTTTTTATAAATGGAATGAGTCGCTGCAATTAGAGTCAATGGGGCTGCCATTTGCAGTGACATATTCCATTCATAAAACAACAGGGATGGGAAGTAAAGAGCGCCCAAACATGAATCATTGGGCTTATATTGGCGCTGTGCTTTCTGCAGTTTTCAGAGATCAATATCCTGTGAAGGACAGTACAAAGTAAAGTGCAATTAACACCTTCCACTTACCTTTCATTGTCATTTCTAGTTCTATAAAATGTTTATTACTTTTACCTCTGTATTGTCCTTTCCACCTTATGAATCTCCAAACTCTGTGCATAGAGTGCAGCGGTAATGTAAGCACAATGCTTCTGGTCCATGCACTTTACTTTTTATAAATGGAATTAGTCATCGCAATTAAAGTCAATGGGGCTGCCATTTGCAGTGTTGTAGTCAATTCATAAAACAACAGAGATGGGAAGTAGAGAGCGCTCGGACCAGAATCATTGGGCTAACATTACCGCTGCACTTTTTGCAGTTTTTGGGGATCCTGGAAAGGACAACAAAGGAATGTGCAAATAACACTTTTCACTTACCTTCTATTGTCATTTGTAGTTCTGTTTCCTGGAGATCATTTTTAGGCCTCATTCACACGGGGTGTGTTGCCCCATACAGCGTGAAGGGACGATTATTGATTGGCCCAGCGCTGTGGGATGAAGCATGTGGGCAGTTCATGTAAGTCTATAGAGACGCAGGAGCTGCTGGGCCCCAATATGATGTTTCCCGCAGGGTCAACTTTTGACAGCCCCACACAGACGGTGTACAGCCCCAAACACATACATGATGGATTCAGGCCCAGATACACTGTGTGTTTAGCTGTCAAAAATCATCGCTGCGGGAAGCACCCTGTGAGGGCACACAGCTCCTGTGTTTCCATAGACTTACGTGAGCTGCCCACATGCTTCTTCCTGTAGCTTTGGGTGCATCAAAAAATGACCCTCCAAAAAGTTAAGTAGCATCCTTCGGGATACCCAAAGCAAATTTGGGAAGGTGTGGAATCCTTGGATGTGATACATAGGCATCTCTGAGGATCATTAGCCTACTGATTATACTATGTTACCGAAACATGTCCTTCTATCCTTGGATGCCTTTCTGTCCTTCCTATTGTTTCTCTTTTTTTTTTTACTCTTACTTTCTTGCTGCCTTACCTTTTCTATTACTCATTACTTTTCTTCCATGTTTCCTTTTTGTCCTCCTTTTGGGCATACGATATGCTTGGTATGTTACATATGATGGTACTTTTACTGTACTTTCTCCTTCAAGCCTCATATGTACTTTTAAGACTTATTTTATATTGAATTTCCATTTAAGGCTTTTGTCTGTAATGCCATTTTTCTTATATTACTGGAAATATTTAATAAAAGTTTGTGAAATATAAAAATTGGACCCCCCCCCCCCCCCGCGGAAGAGAGGC
>NW_017306435.1:801556-829186 GCF_000935625.1 Nanorana parkeri | reverse complement strand
CCCCCCACGTGAATGAGTCATTAAAAGCAACCTGTACTGAGAGATCTCGGTACACTGCTATTGCTGATCTCCTTCTGAGAAATGCCAGTTTCCTGGTTGGTGTTTTGTTCCATTTTCTTTATTATTTTTGAATCACTATCCTGGAACAAGTATAGAGATCACAAACTCTGTCTTCACTTGCTGCATGCTTCTGTCAGTACAGGTTCACTTTAAGTGTATTTTATGTGCTTTTATATGTGTGTGGGAACATTTCCTGTTTGGTTTTGGTTACATTCTGAAGATTAGAAATTAAACACAAACTCTGAGATCACAAATTATAGAGATGCAGAAGCAAGACGGTTGCAGAGACACTTCTTTACTTACACTTACTCCTTTACATGGAGTCCTATAATTACACACAACTTCATACACAACACATATTTAAATATAGATACATGTTTGATGAATAACCTCACATGATGTGCAATATAGACATAGTGAATATGCATAATCTTTCAAACAGAAACATCTTAACATTTCATGACCTGTTTACTTGCAGAGTCTTTATGTCAGATGTGCTTTGTAATTATGTTTAGGTTAAATAGGGGGTGCCTTTACATTGCTGTGATATGGGTTTAGGAGCAATGGCAATCAGAATATGTTTGAGTTATGGTGTTAATTAATGCAATTATGTGCACTGCGTGCAGTTTGTGGTGTGCGGGTTGTGGGTATGTACTGACGCCATACATTTTTAGTCAGGACCCCAAGACAGTGACATATCATCACTGCAGACGGCATACTTTTCTGTCAATGCGCTCCTTCTTTATCCATCATCTCTCCACATATCAGTGCTCTCTCTCCACCCTTCTCTCTGTCTTTACATTTCAGGGATCATCTTTCCCTCTACCCTGGGAAGTTTTTGTGGTCAGTTTGAGTTAGGATTGTGTTTTAATTAAGTACAGAATACATAAGTGCGTGATTATAGAAGAGGGTGGGAATGAGGAAGTCTGTAAGATGGAGGGAGAGAAAGCCGGGGGAAAGGCAGAGGACAGGGGAGAAGGATCACATCGCCAATGACTGACTAAGCATCTTCCTTCTGCACTCACTCATTACTTCTTTCTACCTCATTTTCCTATCCTCTCCTCCTCCTCCCCTTCTTTCACTCCCTCCATCACTGCATCCTTAACCTTTTCCCATGTTTTATGTCCCAGCTAAAAATACCCCAAAACATTAATCAGAGTCTCCCTGGGGAACCGTGTGTTACTGTGTGCTTTTTACTGGGGAGAAATGATGTGTGAGAAAGAGGTAGGCTGATGGAGGGAGAGAGAGGGGGTGTTGGAAAAGGAAAGAGAAGCAGAGCAGGAAGGAGAGGCTGTGTGTGTGTGTGTGTGTGTGTGTGTTTTTCTGTGGGAGAAAGGAAAGAGTAAATAATGAGACTCCATAAATTCTACATTATTCTGGCAGAATCATCCACAAGCGTCATTTTCTTTTTTGTTCTTTCTTGATCACATCATTAGTAGCACAAATCCCCCCCATTTCTATATGTGCAGGTGCTGTACAATCTTATTAGCTCTTACTAGCACCGTGCACTGTGACTGAGGCTTGCAGGCTGGTCTAGAATTTCTCATTCTGGTTCAGGTCAGCAGACAGAATCTGGAGCAGTTGCCCAATCAGCTTCTACCTTTAGTTTGAGATTTGAAAATGAAAGAGAGAATTTAATTGGTTGGCATGCACAGCTGCTCCAGGTTTTGTCTGCTCCAGTTTTGATAAATGCCCCTCTTTTAAAGAATACAAGCTGTTCTGTGATTAGACAAGTATGTGCATGTATGAAAGTCACAATCTCCCAGGTCAAATCAGAGAGCACCTTGTATTTTTTAAAAGAGAACTAAAGCCAAACCATTTTTTTGGCTTTAGTCCTCTTTTGGGTCACAGGAGTACATGTAATAATGTACTCCTGTGACCCAAAGTCGGCATTTAGCGTGCAAATTGTCACTATTTGTGAACAGTGCAGAACAGTGTTTTATTAATGGAGGTGCTGCAAAGCAAGCAACCCATGTGAACTCTTAAATAAACTTAAACATTGCACCTCACAGCAACATCTTTTTAAATTACTGTTTTGGTTATTGCCTATTCTCTGACATCTCCCATTCACATTCTGTATATTTCACCAAAGACCCTTACAGTCATACAGTGTTAATGCGGACCTTTACACTCAAAAATCAAATTCTACCAATGTATCCCTCTAGGTATGATGATTAACAATAACATAGACATGTCAGGTGTAAAATGCTGTGCTTGTGAAATACTTACACCTGCAGAGCATTCACTTCCTGCTTTGAAAGGTGGAAATAACTTCAGTTTGCCAACTCAATGCACACTGGGATTGCCTTGTCATCAGCAGAGCATTGCTGGGAAATCTCATCCGTAATCTTACGAGATCTCAGGGAAAGGCATTTTCCTCCCCTAAGATGATGTGCATGGTCACATGCCTAGTCACATGTGCCAGAAATTCAGGAAATAATAGGAGAGCTAGTAATCTGCCCTTAGTAAACATGGCCACTGTCAGAAGACTGTGGACGAAAAGAGAAATAACGTATGCAAAGAATACAAAGCTGGCAATTATCTAGAAGTATGTGTTTGTAGATTGTCATTACTAAACATGTCTAAAGGCGTGTTTGTTGTTCTTTTAAAGATATGGGTAAAGGTCCGCTTTAAGAGAACCTAAGCATTCCAGTACATCTAGAGATACTTCTGATAAGCTAAAGGGGTACTTCTGTTTGTCAACTAAATTTAGCTTCAAGCCTAAATACAGCTTCTGTAATTATAACTGTACTGTATATGCAAACTAAGATAGAGCTGGAAAGGGCTGGAAGTCAAAAACCTTATTTTTTTTAAGTTTTGGATAGAGTGGAGAGATGTTAGAACCTTTGTTGTTTTTTTATCACAGTCTCTGGGCTTGTTGGGGAGCTTTGCCTTCAATCCTAAAAGTCTATTTTGTGTGTGTCAGATAAAACATGAAGTGAAGTAAAATCACTTCAGCATGGGTAGAGAGAGAGCAATAAAACCTTTTTAGCAGGGTTAGGGAGGGTCTGCCTTTGGCTTTTAAATGTTGTGTTCCTTTTGAGATTTTCCCTCACTCCCCATTCTTTCTGTCCATCATCTGGACAAGAAGTAAGAGCAAATTTCCATAATGGGTACAGAGCTCCTCAGAACAGAATTCTGTGGAAACACAATATGGCCCAATCAAAGGACATTTCGGAGAACCTAGCTAAAGATCAAAAAGACTGAATAGGGTTCCAAAAAAGATTTCTATAGACTTGGGTCTCTGCCAGGTGAAAATAAAAATGCAGCAATATGTAGAATGTTGTCTGTAAGATAAGGCTGGCTTTACTTATTTATTTATATGACTACAATAATGACCAAATCACTTTTTAGGCACCATAAATGCAGACTTCTAGAACATTTCTAAGATTTTGTAAACTTTTTTTGCAGTTTAATGTGTACAGCTGTGCAGCATGGGCCAAATGAATAGCTTTCTGTTCTATTTGGCACTACCGAAAATTCCTTAGTCATGTCCAAGCACTAATAAGGGAACTTTTAGTTCTAAGTTAGAGTGACACTAAATCAGAAGTTAGATTTAAAAAAAAAACATTCAAGTTCCTTAACTATTAACATATTTTATCTTATTTATGTATGACTCAGCTGTAGATCCTCAAATCATATCTGAATTGGTGCTGACACTGTCCTTCCTTCTGGAGGGTGGCTACTGTTGTTCCCCATGGTCCCTACGTGTCTTAAAGTAGCCACCAGCTCGTTCCCATGATGAACTACAATTTCAATACAAATTAGCTAATTAAAAGTGAGATTGCAGTACATCACAGGAGTGAGCTTGGAGTGGTGGCTACTTTACAACACACAGGGACCATGTGTGTTGCAAAGAAGGAAGGACAGTGTCAGCACCAATTCAGAGATGATTTGAGGATCCAAAGTCATGTGATACACAAATAAGATACATTTTGTTAACAGATAGGGTACTTGAATGCATTTTTAAGATTTAGCTCCTCAGTTTAATGTCACTTAAGACCTTTTTCCGGGTGCTATATTCTACCTTTTTTTTCGTTGGATATGACTACCCTCTGTTTTCAGTATTTCCACTTCTAAAGTCCTATTTACGTAAGTACATGAGCAAGTACATGGTGACTCATAGACCAATCCCCATATTTTTATACATTTTTCCATAGGCAGTATGAAAGGGTGGACCTGCAAACAGCGAGGTATCTCCTTTACCTTCCTTTTAGGTATTCTGCTCTTGCATTTAACACTAAATATAAATGATTAGTCGGTTTGTTGCGGTATATATACTGTACACAGAATTATCGCATGGATAAAAGAACTTAAAGTGGAAGTGAAGGTAAAAGTTTCACAGCAAAAAATTTAAAGTGCCTTACCTGCCAAAAAATGTGCAATTTTGTTTAGTTAGTTTTCCAATTAAAGACATCTATGCTGCAACAACATTGCCAGGATCCGACCTTGCCTTTCTGTGCCTCATTTAAAACAATATGGCTTGGATCACCCCAGCCATTGATTGGATAGTGAGGGAGCAGAAATACACTGATGATGTCAACCATGATGTTACAGAATGTTATCAGTCATATCTCTGTGCACAATGTTTGGCTTGTATATTGTAGACATGTGCATGTCGTTTTTTTCCGAATTGAAATTCAAACATTTTGTGGGGAAATTCGGACATTTAGATGCATCCAAATTTCTAAATGAAAGAAATAACGAATCCAACCTATCTGAATTTTCCGCCAACCAAATTTCTGATGAATCCGAATTTATTTTACGAATGCCAATCGGAATGAACTGGTTGTGTTGTTAAACATTAAAATAAACAAAAAACTAGCGTGGATTTCCCTTTCAATTCATGCCAGACCCTTTAGGTCTGACAGGAATATTAGAAGGGACCCCAATGGCAAAAAAACTAAAACATTTGTGGGTTCCCCCTAAAACCCCTTACCAGACCCTTGATCCGAGTGGCAACCTGCCCCCCCCCCCTTTCACCATACCAGGCCACATGCCCTCAACATGGGGAGGGTGGTTTGCCTCCCTGCCCGCAGACCCCCACAACCACCCAGCCAGGGTTGTGGGGAAGAGGCCCTTGTCCTCATCAACATGGGAACAAGGTGCTTTGCTAGGGAGTCCCCCCGGGTAAAGTACCATCCCCTATGTCGAGGACATGTGCCCTGTTATGGTGCAGGAGGGGATGGGCCGCATGCTTGTCCCCCCCTCCTTTTCTGCTCTGCCAGGCTGCTGCTCGGGTCAAGGGTCTGTTTGTTTCTGTGGGCTGTCAAAAGGTAAAAAGAAAAATTTTACTTTTTTGTTTTTCTAATGTCACTTTTCTGCAATGAAAATTCTCTTGTAATTATCTAATGCATCCAAAATTTATGAACATTTCGGATTCTTATGAATCCGAATAACGCAACGAATTGACTTTGGACCCAAATCCGAAACAAAGCAAATTTTTTGCCTACGCACATGTCTATAGTGTTGCCTTTTTCTACTAGGCTGAATCATGTTGTGCAGGGAACCACAAGAGGCTAATATACTTACAGATCCAGTTACTCTTTAGAAACACATTTATGGGTGTTTTTAAAGAATATGTTGCTAGTATAAATGGGAGTAAAGATATCTGCCTACACTTTTGCTTTAAGATTTTGTGATCCTCACTAGCTAACCTACATCGCAGGGAGTATGTTAGCCCCATATGAGGTGCTATCACAGCCATATGGCACATGTGAGCCCTCTCCTCACCAAAGCTTTGACATATTAATAGCCTCTTCCTCTTAAAGGAAACTATTACTTGTTCTAATTACAAAGTGAACTTTGACACCCACAGGCATAGCCCTGAACAAGGACTATGCACACTTTTTGCATAGATGTCCATTTTACTAACACATCTCTATGGCTGATCACTTCAGTGTAGGAACGTATCTTGTGACACTGTGCCACAGCATACTTTCTTTGAAAAAAGCCCATATGATATAAAAACATTTGTATAAATGGCTGTTTACTTCCTGCAGAATGAAACTGCGCCTTCCCAGGGATACAAGGCTCCTTGTTTAACCTTTATTAGCATGGTAAATAGCATCCATAAAACACTATGTAGAGCCCTGTGGATTGTATTTGGTGCCTTAAGGAACCTTAGTGAATTTTTCAAATACAGAGATGGATGCAAATGACACCACCAAAAAAGGCTGTTATATTAGGGCACAGAGTCTGCATCCAGCCTTTTGCTAAATATGCTATTTTGCTTGGTGATAGCTTTTGAATGTCAACCAGCAAGCAACTGTACATTTTCATAATACCATGCCTTTTTATATTATTATGTCTGGACTGCTAATGTGCTCCCCTGTGCTTAGTGGTGTGCCAGATGTTTCATCATTGCAATTCTGCTGGCATAGAGAAATAACCTGGCAAAGAGAGGCCAGTCAACATACTCTGAAGTGGCCTGTTTTAGAGGCCAATTTATTAAAATGACTTGCATTATATTGAACATAATATCCTAAAAGCCAGGTACATTAAATGGTCATTCTATCTCTGTCATGGCTACTGTATATGGTCGTAGTCTTTTGTTTTTTAATATATACAGTCATACCAAATGACATTTCTCTAATGCACCATGAAATGTAAGTGAAAACTAAATTCACAATTCAGAATTAATTGGCAGCGGGCACTGGAAGGAGAATTTGCTTTCCTGAAATCATGTGCCTGTGTTCATAAACAATGGGTTAGTTTTTATAGTTAGGGTTAGGGTTGGTTTTGTTTTTCAGCAAAGCCATTGATGATTACCATGCCAGCACTGATATGGTGGTCACGTGGCTCTGTTAGAAAACAAGGTAATGTGATTTTCTTTCAAGTAAACTTTACCTAAGAGGTCTGTGTGGCAAAACTTTAAGTTAATTTCAAACGAAAATTCAGCGTAATCACTAAGCTAATCCCTAATGGGGACATATATTTTAAAAAGTATCCTATTTTATGACTTTTTTTAAAGGGATTTTTTTATAATAATAATGTTGATAAGTAGTGTTGATAAATGTAATGTATGTGCCCACCCTGTGATAATGTGACTTCACTCTATGCTTTAAATAGAATACAATTGGGAAAAAAAAGCTGGAGAAGTCTGGCATACCAGTTTCTAGTCAACTAAGAAGCAATACTCAATCTCACACTGCAGCTGCAAAAACAGTTAACATAATGAGATGCAATAAAAGGATAATAACACATAATGCAAGCATAGTATTGCCTGTAATATGGGGTAAAATTTTGAACTAATTCAGTTAGCTCCTCATTAATCCCCAAGCACTTTCTGCAATCTGTAAATTATGTGCTGGTGCCATAAAATACCTGCCAGTCTCCTCGGGAAACAAACCCTTCCTGTTCGTTGTTGCAGAAGAAGTGGAAAGTGACATACCGACATATTCCCTTCCTGTTGGCTACTGACCACGCTAAGCACAGAAGCGCATCCATTCTAGGGTGGTCAGTTGCATCTCTTCCTCTGACTTGGGAGGTCCAGGATGCCATACTGATGCACAGCATACCTGTAGTCCCAAAATCAGATTAGCGCTGCCACGCCCAGTGGTGTATTATGGTTTTGTGCTGCTCACACATGTATATACAAATAGATCCCCACACACATGTATATACAATAGATCCCAGCACACATATGTATAGACAATAGACCGCAGGGATCTCTGTAGCTGTGTGTCCTGGTACTCACAGAACTCTGCGATGTAGGACATGCCACACCACTCCAACGTCCGGAGCCATCCTGATACCGCCACTCACCACCACCCGAATCCTTGGCCACACCCATCCCCAGAACACTTGCCATGCCCACCGCTCAAGGCTGACTGACAGCAGAAGGCTGTCCCCGACCCCAGCCACTTCCTCCTTCTCCTTGAAAAATTGAAAAACCAGTGCAGCAGTCAGGTGCTCCTTCAGCTGTTGCCACTTACTGCCTCACTGGTTTGGGGGCAGCATTTTGCCGCCCCCCTGGAAAGTGCCGCTTGAGGCAAACGCCTTGTTTGCCTCATTGAGGATACGCCTCCGGCCACACACCCCCATCCGACTCTCTAGAGTTAGATTGACAGTGGTTCCTGGCCTCCAAATGTCTTCTCCAGTCTCCACCCCTAGCCCTCCAAGTTGCAGAAGAGAACAGGAGTAAAGTAAAAAGTGAAAAGCACCATAAAAAAAGGTATTTCCTAAATTTTTTCCTTGAAAGTAGTTTTCAGTGAGTTATTTAATGCACTGTATTGATATGAACTGCATATCAATTTGTATTGTGAGAAGGAACAGTAAAGCTCAACCATTGTGTAGCATTGCACAGCAGGAAGCAAAGTCTGTTTATGCAATGAGCAAAAATGGTTGCCCCCTGTATACTGTACATTATTAACTATATACTCTCTATATAGACAAATGTACATTTTTAAGTTTATGTACGTCAAGCTGATTGCATATACCATACACATGTATCTAAAATATTTGGAAAAAATATACATTCCCTTTTTAATTAATCATGCAACAGGACATGTTTCTTTTTTTTTTTTTTTTTACTTGCATCAGTATATACAATGTTACTATTTTAAATACATAAGGAAAACCTTCACTTAGAAATGTGCTTGTGAGCATCACATGCATCCCATGAAAAAAAAATATAGTCATTTTAAGGTTAGAAAAACACTTTCAGGGTTATTCACAAAAGGGTGAAGAGTTTGGAGAAGGCAGGAGAAGTGATCAATCTAGGACAACATAGCTGAACTGGAAAGTGAGCTGAATTGGAGAATTTTTCCAAGTCAGATATGTTGTCCTAGATCAGTGATGGCGAACCTTTTTGAACCCGAGTGCCCAAACTGCGACGCAAAATCAATTTATTTATCTCAAAGTGCCAGCGCTGAAAATAAGTTTGGTATTGCAGTTTGGGCGCTCGGGTTTAAAGAAACGTGAACCTTGGCTCGCGTGCCAGCAGAAAGGGCCTCGCGTGCCCTCCCTGGCACGCGTGCCATAGGTTCGCCACCACTGTCCTAGATTGTTCACTTCTCCTGACTTCTCCAAACTCTTCACCCTTCTGTGAATAACCCTGTTTATATCTGCCCAGTAAACAATTATATACATACACACAATCATTTCATTCACATTTTCATAGGTAAAGTTCAGTTATTTGAATTTCTTCTTACATGTTGGCAAATGTCTTCAATTTTAGGGGAGCTGGTAAGTAATTTATTTCTGTGCTTTCATCACTCAGTTGATTGGAGGATTGCGATGAGTACTTCTAAAATAAGAGGGATGAATAAACCTGTGTTCTCTACATATTCAGAAATTATTTTACCATACGGTCACTCACTAGAGTCGCTGTGATAGCTTACCCCTATTAGACACTGGTAGTGATCTCACAGCTTCACTATTTATATAAAGCATAGTTTTCCATCTTCCAGCTGAATGTCTCTCATTCCTATGTAGGGACCTGTAGAGTGTCAGCACTGATCAGAGACAGGAAGGTTAATAGAACACTATTTCAAACTGATCTGGCAATTGCTGGGTTAATTTAGTGAATAGTCCCTGGACGGGAAGGAAACTCTTTAAACTGTTAACTTAATAAGGCTTAGGCTAAGTTTTCAGCTCCACATATAAAATAATATCTAAAATTGTTGCTGCAGCTTGCAGTGTTAAAGCGGAACTTCACTCTTATCCTAAAAATGACAACAAAGGAACGTTTAATAAAGTTTATTAATGGCAGACTACAAAGATAATTATAGATAATTGCAGATGTTATAGCTAACCCCACACTACAAGGGTTAACTACTTATTTTGGTCTAGGTACTAATAAAAAAATCATTTGTACTCACCCGAACTGCCGAGCCGACATCATGCTTCCCCGTCTCCAGTTTTTGTACTCTTTTTGTACTATACAATGCTGTGATCATCCCAGCCTATTGGCAAGTCTATGCAACAATTAGCTATAAAGTAAAATCTATGCGACCCATCTGGTCAGCCTTGCACAGAATAGGCTCACTACATGCCCATCAATATCCAACTGAATCTACCAAACTCAGATATGGGTCAGTCACGGTGACCCATCCACACTATGATTTGTGCCCAGTTGGACCAAAAAACGGATGTTAGTCTATAAAAATTATAATATAACGGGACATATAGGGGTTGATTTACTGACGGTGCAGAGCATGTTCACTTTACAAGCAAATTTTCACTTAGTTTCCTGAATGGGAATTAAAGAAGCTGTGCTGACTTCATCATTTTTTTCATTTTCATTACACGATTGGATATTGGAATTTTCGCCCTATTCCCTGAGCTAAGTGAAAATTCCTTTTTAAAGTGAAAATGCCCTTGCAAAGTAAACATGCTGTATGCATTTGGTAATTAGGCTCATTCATCTTGACGGCCACCTGCAGGTGGAGCCTGTATTATGAGTTGGAGGTTCCTGTGGTTTTACCCAGTAATGCTCCTAGGGCTGATGATTCATGAAGGTCTGGGGAGTCCACTGAGTTAAGTAGGTGGGTTCACTTTATCTGAACTAAATTGTACTAAAGTGAAGTTGTTTATTTTTGCTGAGCATAAAGTATACCCAGAATATGCAGGTAGTTGTTATATTGTTGCACTGTTGACTTTTGTTGTTTTATTATTTCTATTGGGTCTGCCTTGACAGCCAACATTTGTACAGAAGTAACCCATAAGGGAGTGCAGTGGCATGGTAAATGGAATTTACAAAATATGGACTAGATCTCCTCAATGTACAATAAATGGATAGAAAGGAAAGTACACCAAGCCTTATTCCAGGGCTGATAACTAGAAAGTAGCAATTTTAAGGCTATTGGATTTGTGGGTATTGGAAATGTTAGCTCACTTCTCTTTTACTCTCCACTAAGCAATGCTGAAAGTGAACTTGTCCCTGATTTTAAACTGATTTTGCAAAGTAAAAGTCCTACCAGAAGGTGCTTCTATGAGGTTCCTGCTATTACCTTTGTTAGGCAGAAAAGCCTACAGTGAGCACCCCTCTAATCCTGGTTTCAAGATCAAAGTGCCTGAATTCCCCAAGATTTTGAGTAAAGACTCACCCTGCAGTGCCAAGACCTGCACCCCCACCTGCTGGTGGTCAGTGAGTGGATGGGCCTTAGCCCCAGAGGGCAGGGCTTAGCTTTGGAAGCAAAGGAGTTTAATTTTTATTAACAAAGGGTATCTATGGTCAAAAACTATATATAAATATGTATTTCCATAAGCTCTAGCCTACTCCTAATAACCATATCCTGCAGGAGTTTGTAAACTTACTTATTGTAGTAGGATGTACTTCCTCAATGCACTGACACAATTTTACTCCCTATTCAACCCTGTGAATATGCCCTTACTTGTGTCACAACTCTCACAAAGCCTCCCTTCTGAACTACAACTCAACTTTTGAACAATGTAACATTAACATTGATTGCTGCAAACAATGCACGATGGGGTATGCAGTCTTGAGAAATGCTGTTGAATGTGATGGGCAGGCAGAAGGCAGCACTCAAAGTAAAAGGGTTTTTTTCAAGTAAGCTTTGATTGCATTATCAGAAACAACTCTAGTATGTATTCCTATTACACTGCTGATGTTATAACAGGAAAGTATATGCTGAGACTTTAGAACTACTTAAAGTCGTCAAGATCAGAGGGAAACATACATGAGGCTTTTTTTGCTAACAAAATATAATAACTGCTTGCTGTTAAGTAGGGTATACACAGGCTGAATTTCGTCCAGTTCCTGATAAAGCGGCTAAAACTCGCAAAGTGGGCGCTGCTGCTGGCACACTTCCAGCCAGCATCGCTCAATCAGCTGATTAAAAGAGCCGTTTGTAAAATTTTAGGTCGAATGGAGTTAGCATCCAATCAGCCGCTGTCAGAGTACAAAGTAAACAGCAGGGGATTCGTCTGTTAACGCTTGTCCACGTTGATGGAGAAATCTTTTTTAATTTTTTTCGTTCAGCCTGCAAATTGAATGGAAAAAAATAGAAACGTGTATACCCGGCTTTAGGCATGACATTTATATTAACTTATGGGTTCAGTTTAAAGGTTACCTAGCCAACTCTCTTACGTCATTGTTACAATATTGGAAGAAACTTCAGATGTCTGGCATCACAAGTGCCCAATGCCTATTTGACTTCGGCAGAGAGAAACAACAACACCATTAATGTGGGCGCCTGTCTAGGCAAGTGTTAAAAGCGCAATGTTCTGCAGGTCTTATTCTAGTTTATAATTAGGTAAAACTGCAGGTTCCTGGTCTTAATGTGGTTTCCCCACTGTCGCTAAGCCTCCCTGAGACTGAATCATCAACGTTGGCATCAACACACTGGCTATTATACCTCCAAATATAGTAACGCTGTGCAGCCCAGCCCTACGTAGCACCCTTTACTTTTCAAGCTGCAGCTTCACACATGCACCATAGAAATGCCTTTCCTGTATTAATGGCTCTCTCTTACTGCACTGTATACAGCACTGTCAGATCATCACAAGTCAATGGCACATACCATCCTCTTATGGATCACAGGATCTGTTCCCTGCCTCAGCTCATCTGTGTTTAAATACTGACCAGTTACTGAATTACTGTGCAACAGTTTTTCTAACAACGTCCGTTTCATTCCGTTTATATCAGTGTGATTGTCAGTTTGTGTGTGACCCCAGTGCACAGCACCCCTAAAGAGTTTTAGATGCAGAAAAAGCTGAAATAATATTTTCCTACAGTACTGAATGAGCTTCTGTGTTGCAGCAAATGAGTCACACAACACATTCACTAACATAAGCATATTGTGCCGGATAGCACAGACTTACTCACCCCATGTGCAAATCATCACCCCTCCTTCTATGCAAACTGCCACGCTCTATTCACAAAACAGATTATGATTTTCACATAGTGACCACATAGAGAATGTAATACTCAGCTTTTCAGTCAGAACTGTAAGTAAAATGTATGTTAATGCCAGAATATGATGAAGGCTGCCACAAACCTGGGGCTAAACCAAAAACTCAAATACTCAAATACCAAAAAAACTCATCCTGCAGGGGGGCTACCCCGGCACTGCAAAGGTTAAAGTCCAAATCCAGGATACACTTCTAAACCCCTGCCCACCCCTCCCATGCCCCATTATCTGATTGCTGGATAAAAGATGTCCGTATCTAAAAGCCCCTTTTTACTTACCTTAAAGTGACATTAAAGTCCCAAAAAAATGTCCCTCCCCCGATGTTAATTAAAGCACTTACCTTAAATAATGTTTCTTAATCTGATCTTCTTTCCTGTCATTTTCATCTGTCCCTCCAGCGCTGCTGCTGGTCATCGATCCAGCGCTGACTCCTCTGAGCTTGCTGGCACTTCCTGTCCCACGGTGTCTGCATGCGGGTGCATGCGTCCATATACTTACCTTGTGTCTCTCCTCGTCTCCTGGGAAATTGGGAACTGCGCATGTGCCTGCCCCAAGATGCTTTGCGGCCGCCCGAGAATTTTCCCATTTTCGGACAGGAACGCGTGGGGAAGACACAGGTAAGTATTAACCTCTTTTAAAGCTTTCTTTTTTTTTTTTTACACTATTTGCATATATCTACTGCCCGCTAGAAGTAGATATATGCAAAAAAAAACAGAGGGTTTAATAATCCTTTAAGCTAGGGGTGGGCAACTCCGTTCCTCCAGCTGTGTTTTAACTACCCCAACATGCCTTTGGGAGTCATGCCTGTAACTGTCAGTCTTGCAATGCCTCATAAGACTTGTAGTTTCACAACAGCTGGAGGGCCTGAGTTGCCCACAACCCCTGCTGTGATGCCACAGCCCAGAGTCTTCTCCTTTTCTGCTTTTATTCTTGCGTGGCTCCTTCTTTCAGAGTCCACATCATTGCCTGCATGGGCACTTCCTATTAGATATCCATAGGCCAGGGCCCTCTCAGGATCCATAAGAAGACAGGCGCCAGACTATTGCGCTACTTGATTTACGGTCCCCCCCACCCAGAAACAGCAGTGGTGTGACCTAGATGGGGAACATAGGTGAATATATCTGATTTCACAAGGTAGGCAGAAACAAAAGTCTAGCAGAATGGGTTAGAGGTGGGTGGAAGGGGAAAAAAATACTTTTTGACTGGCTGTGGACTGTCTCTCTGTGTCCTCACGTCTAATGTAGGTCTAGGTCAGAGGTAAGTAGAAAAATTATTTATGGAAAGGAAAAACACTGCAAAGCATTTAAATACTTGATTTTTCTGTGCTTTTACCTGCATATTTTTAGGTTGGTGATGGTAGCAGGGTCTCTTTAAAAAACAAAAAGGGGGTTTACAAATGTGTTCAGTGCTTTATTTTGCTTCAGGAATTCAAAGCAAGCAAATTCACATTTAAATGAATGAATGAGGAAAGCCTAGTTACATGACCTGTAAAAATCATATGACCAGCCTCTCCAGCTATCATGGAATGTCCCCAAGAGTGCTATGCAGGGAACACTTCGTGGAATCTCCATACCACTGTCTGCATTTTATGGCTGCCTCGTAAAATGCAGCCATAGTGTAGAGTAAACTGCAGTGTCCAATGCAGTGTGTATAGGCGTATCTGCTCTCTGTTCTAAATGACCCTTAAAGAAGCACTCAAGGGTTTTGAAAAGTTAACCCTTGCAGTGAGGCTACCCCCGCACTGCAAGGCTTAACTGCTCATTTTTCTCTAGGGGCAAAAATAAAAAATATATACACACCTGATCCTCGGTCCTACGGCAGTGACTCCTTATCTCTCTCACACTCCACTCCAATTTTGGTATGTCCCTCGGGATCTTCATGTCCAGTAAACCTGTATAGATGTGATAATGTCACAGGTCCTTAGACCGCCGTAACCTGGGGGAGAAGAGGCTCTAGGGAATGGTCTAGCAGCCAGGCGGCCCGAGAATCGGGTAAGTATTTCTTCTTTATTTTTATCCCTAGACCAAAATGAGCATTTAACCTAAATCCCAAAAACCTTTCATTATATTCAGAATAGGATAACTTATCTGACAGTTGATGGCTGCTGGATCTCTAAGCCTGTCATGATCTTTTGACCAATACATATTTCAAAAAATTAGGAGGGAGGGATCTTGTATATATATATAAATGGGGTATAATTGTTAATTGGTTGCTAAGATTTTCCCAGTATACTAAAGTACACCTAGTATACCCAGTGACTGATGATACCATATTCTGTCCCTTGCAAATAATGAATATCTCGATTCTTAATTTTACCCAATCACACTAGAAGTTCTTGGATCGGTTGAATTGTTAGCAACTATGGGTCTTGTTTGGTCTTCCATAATAGGACCAACAGCAAAGCAAAACCATATGGTCATAGCAAAATGAATACATTACAAAATAATACAGGTGTTATATTTATTCATATTTAAACCTGTTGCTTGTCTCTGCTTTTACATGCTCGTGACGTTTAGCAGCTTTATAAATGTATATGTAACCTGTCTTCATGAAAATTGCACATACAAATAAATAATCTGGCAGGTACTGGATTAAAGCTTTACCCCCTTTAAAAATCACATCAGTGTGCAGCTCTGCACGAGGATATGAAATCATCTTACATTCATTAGTTAAACAAACACATTTTTTCTTTTATAAATGTTTATTTTACTTACAATTATTTTTCTTCTTGGACATTAGTGATTCAGCCTGTGCCCAAGTGTTGCATCCCGG
This sequence comes from Nanorana parkeri, assembly GCF_000935625.1. Classification (NCBI taxonomy): domain Eukaryota; kingdom Metazoa; phylum Chordata; class Amphibia; order Anura; family Dicroglossidae; genus Nanorana; species Nanorana parkeri. The sequence continues at coordinate 813,476 of NW_017306435.1, read as the reverse complement.
GAAGGTTACATCAGCACTGCATTGCTGTGAAATCTCATCTGTAATCTCATGAGATCTCAGGGAAAGGCATTTTCCTCCCCTGAGATGTTGTGCATGGTCACATGTTCTAGTCACATGTGTCAGAGTTCCAGGAAGTAAAGGGAGATATAGTAATCTGTCCTTAGTGAAAAATTGCCACTGTGAGAAGCATGTAGAAGAAAAGAAAAGTACGGTATGCAAAAAATAAAATGCTGGCAATAATTTATATAATAAAGTATCTGTTTGTAGAGTGTCATTACTAAACATTTCTAATGGTGGATTTGTTGTCCTTCAAAGATATGGATAAAGTTCCTCTTTAACTGTTACAGTTAACGTCAGTGTAGGTGCAGACAAATTGAACTACTACCTGCAGTATGCACAAGATTCCAACTTCATGCAGATGAACATTGGAAATATCACAAATATTGATGACTAAAAGGACTTTGGTGAAATTGATTTTGCAACAAAAGCAGCAATTTTGTCAATGGTCTTTTGTACCAATTTTGCTGTAGGCAAAATTTACTTTTAAAACATCTTATTTTTTTAAATGTATATTTCAAAGTATACACTTTATGGGGTGTATTTAAAATGGTCTAGTGTATTTCATATTTTGTTGTATTTGATTGTTATCTGTATACTGTATACTTTAATTTATTTCATAGCTGATTTTTTATTTCTCTGTGAAACTGCATTTTGGCACAAGAACAGGTTTCAGATAGTTGAAAGGAGCTTCCATTACCCTTAGGAGCCATTTAAAACCCAACCTAAAAAACACATTCCACCTTGACTCTAATGTATTTTGCCAAAACCTTCTTATAACGCAGGAGAATGAGCCTATGTTCAATTGAAACTGTGTGAAAGAAATAGAAAACAGAGCTTCTCCTTTATATGAATAGATGCTGTAGGTGAATACAGGTTCACTTCACTTGACTTTACCTCAATTCACACTTGAGTAAATCAAGCCATTTGCTTCAGTTTGCGCTGCAACGATGTGACCTTGCTTTATATTTGACAGATTTTACTTATAAGTCTCACACAAGACCAGAGTAGATTGTACTATCATGTAATTCTATATGCCTCACAATCCAGTTCCCCGTCCAATACACAGAAAACGGGAACAAGGGAATAAACATTCGAATTGCCACTAATTTCTTCCTTAAGCGAGTGGAATTCCAGTCAAAACTGTATTGATGGTGTTTTAGATGGAGGAAAGTTTTATTCTCTGTCAGGTATTTATTACTGTTGCCTAGTTGCAAAGATGTTCCCTCACTTCCTGTCAGAGGGGTGCATTGGGAAGTGAGGGGAAAGCCCACTTCTGAGGGATGTCTCTTTAACAGGTGTGCCCTTTACCCTCTGTTTCAGTGACAGTTGTCTTATTTTAGATTTCCCTTCACTTTCCGGCTAGATGAAAGCTGTCGGTGTGTAAACCTCCTCAACATAGGCACAAGCAGCGCTGACCCCAGTTGTAACCTTTTCCCACTGTATCTGAAACTTTAAAGAATGCTTGACTGGAGTTCCAACTGGAGAAACTATTGTCTTTGCTTACTTGTTATGTTGATACATTGTCTGCGCTTATGCCAGTGCTGGACTAATCTTAGGTGCCAGGCAGCCAATTCTCCTTACAATTTACAGCTGGGACCTACCTTTTGAGTTTTCCTCTAGTTGTTGTCAATAGAGCTGGCTACTGGATTGGACAGACTGGCTTCGGAATTTCATAATAATGTGTCCATCCCTGCTTATGCAGTTAATATTGGCAAAAGGCTTCTATTTCATTTTTCTTTTTTTTAATGAAAATTTGGAATGATACACATGTATTTTTTGTTAAACACCCAATACTTTGTGAGATGTTTAATGTCATAAATGTTTTGTTACTGTAGATTTGAGAAAAAAAAAAGTTGGCCAACTGATCCACTTAAAAGAGAACTATGGGGTAAGTGCTTTTCCCCATATGTCTCTTAAGGGTCACCGGAGGACATATACTAACCTTCTCCCGTGACCCAAAGCTCGGTATATTGTGAGCTACAGCTCGCGGTATACTGAGACCGACACAGCCGAGACGGATACTGACAATGCTGTCGAGATCCACCCAGCTGCGTGAATGACAGAGGGCTCTGCCTATCTAGAGGCAGAGCCAGCTGTACCCGCCCCCTCCCCTGTCCGTTGCTCCAGTCAGCGCTGAAGGAGTGGTGAGGGGGGGAATCCGTGCGGGGAGCTGTGACTGGCAGTCACCGCTCTCGGCAGGGAGATGATCGAGAAGTGAGCGAGCGACGGTATGTGTGCGCTCCCTTCCCGATCGATTGAGCTGACGTGTGACATTTTCATTGTCACACGTCACACTGAGGTGAGAGTGATTTTCTCTCACCTCATAGTTCTCCTTTTAAGTGCAGCCTTTCTCAACGGGGGTGCCTTCTGGCTTCTTCAAGGGCACCTAGAATCTTTTTGCAGTGTTATGCCTTTCTATAGTGCAGGCAGGCTGGCCACCAGCACCATGGAAAAGAATGACGCTAATCCAGGTAGAGTTGGATCCATTCAGAAAAAAACGGACTTTCACCTCTCTCCAGGCCTGCTTCACCGTTCGCCCTTTGCTGTGCTTCCGCAGCTGCAGCTCCTGCTGTGCTGGTAGGACGCTGATGTAAAGAGGGAACTGAGGACTCTGAGGGCTAGTTCACACCAAGTGCGGAGCAGATGCAGAGCAGAACAGTTACAAAATGCCTCAAAACTGCATCCAATGTATTCCAATGGTATTTTGGGCACTAGTTCACACCAGAGCGTTCAGTTCCAGAGCATGTGGAAAAAATTCAGCATGCCCTATTTTTTCTGCTCTGGAACACACCAAAATGCATGCAAACGCATCAAAAATGAATGCAAACGCCCTGGAACGCACTGAAAGCCAATTTTAGGCTAAAAAAAACCAAACATGTAAAAAAAAACAGAGTTGACAAACTCTGCTTTAGTGTACAAAAGCACCCAATGCCTACTTCTCCTTTTTATTTATTTATTACAGGTATTTATATAGCACCAACAATTTACACAGCGCTTTACATAGAACACAATCACACCAGTCCCTGCCCTCAAGGAGCTTACAATCTAAGGTCCCTATCTCACATGCATACATACAGGTACAATTTAGCGAGGAGCCAATTAACCTTCCAGAATGTCTTTGGAGCGTGGGAGGTAATGAAGGAGACCCACGCAAGCACAGGGAGAACATGCAAACTCCTTGCAGATAGTGCCCGAGCAGGATTTGAACCATGGACCCTGAGTGCTGCAATGCTGAAGTGCTAACAACTACACTGCTGTCCTGCTTCTCCTTAATGTGCACAGATGGGATTCAGGAAAAATGTATTTTTAAAACCCCTTGAGTGTTGATTTGTTGTTTCAAAAAAAATAAAAATTACCTTTTTAATAAATAAATGTAATAGGCAAAAGATGCACTAGACTTGAATAAGTAAATGAAAAATACTTGCCACGGACATGTTCAACACTTCATGTTTTTTGCTTTTTCATCGTTTGTGAAAAAGGGTTAAATTCACGCAGAGTGAGAAGCAATTTCAAGTAGTGCGCCAGCGAAACTAATGCAAAGTGATAAAGTTAATTTAAAAAATCCTTATGGCAACAGCTTACAGGCAGCAAAGAATGACAGTCTGAAAGAGGACATTTCCTTTATTAGATAATTTGCAACATGAAAGAACGTCAGCTGAATGTCTGAAATTAATTTTTAAGATCAAATTCGGGGAAAGGTATTACACCAAAGTGGCTTAACAGAATTTTCAGTCTCATTTACAGAATACACCATCCTTTAAAAAATGGAATATTCCACTTTGCATCTGTGATCACTTTATGCCTTGGAACGAGAATAGAATTATGCTGTTCAATCGCATGGAAACACAGCGCCTTCATATATACCCCCTGTTGTTTATGAAATGTATTTTATTAATGCTACATATATTCCACAGGAGAAATTCTATTAAACAAATAATTAAACATTAGGATGTATAAACATGCATCTTAAAATAGGTAGTTGACAACAAATGTGTACTTTTCACATTATTGGTTTTATTTATTCTCTCTCATTAGGTATGTATGCGTAGCATAGGGCTTGGGGACTATTTTGAATACTCAAAGCAAAGGAAAAGATCAGCTAGCCAGAATTAGCATTCCTATTCTAATTTATCAACATTCATTCACACAAGGATTGCTAATTCCCCTGCCCATAGAAACAAGGTCACCAAAATTGGCCACATCTTCTAAAACTCACCTCATGTCAGATGGTCAGATCAGAATATTTTATGTATTCAAGCCCAACACCAGCTAAAACGTTTTTTTCTAGTTTTTCAGTATGAAATGGTTAGAACCTCTCTCAACGTTTTATTGGTATCTCCATTTGGGAGCCAGGTGGGACCGAGGATCAGGTGAGTATGTCTTCTTTATTGCCAGCCTCTAGACCAAAATGAGCAAACCCTTGCAATGCACTGTGAGGGTTAATTCTGTTCAATTCTGTTCATTCCTTGAGTTCCTCTTTACCAGGTGTCAAACAAAACAGGATGTTATAGTGTATCTCTTGGCAAAATCTTGTTTTAACATAATTCACTATGTGAACTAATCCAATGCTTACACTTTCTATGGAGAAGAAGGAAGAATCACGTGTGCTACAGTGACAAGTAGGTAAGAATCACAGTGATTGCCAGTTCTAGAATAAATAATTACAGGACAAGTAGATATCTCCTTGCTCATCATTCTCAGAAAACTATCTGCCTCTCTATGGGTAATCGTAGTGTGAGATTACTGCAAAAAGCTACACTTATGTTTAATGCTCTACCACTGCAGTTTCCACAAGTATGTTGTAGCTACTTACTGAAAACAAAGCACCGTCCCCAGGGGCTGAAAAAAGGTGTTTTGCATAGAAAATGGTTTATTGATCCTGAAAATCAATTAGAATGAGGAATTGCAGTGCAAACTATCTAGAGCAGCCGTGTGGTATTTAGATGATAGTAGCAAATGTAAATATACTATAATAGATAAAGGTTAGAATGGGTTTATCATAATAATAAACATATTTTCTGTTTCAATATGTTTTATTATATAAGACGGTAACAATAGTTTATATAGCATTCACACTCTGCCACAGCCAACACGGAATGGTACAAGAGGTATACAAATCTTAAGGCAAGAAGAACTAGCTATATACAAGCCAGTATATAATAGAAGCTTACATTTGGTCATTACCTGAGAATTAACTTTCCAGGAAAAACATTGAGAAAGTTTGGACGCCTTTGGGATGCCTTAGATCCCTTCTTTAGGCTTTATACACTGAGTGGCCAGTTTATTATGACCACCTCACGTTTGTAGGCAAATGAGCTATAATTAGCTATAATTTTGCGCTGAAGTTGCTAGAGGGCCAGACCATTATAAATAGGGAAGCAGGTTGTTTACCACGACAGTGGTAAACAGAGATAATTTTCTGAAGATATGGATAAACAACGCGATTTAACAGCCTTTGAGCGTGGGATGATTGTTGGCGCTCAAGCCATGGAGCGAGTATCAGCGAAACAGCAGAATTCGTTGAATGTTCAAGAGCAGCTGTTGTTAAAGTGTTTAAAGACTGGACTGTCAGCCGAAAATCTATCTGAACGTGCGAATTGTGGCCGTCAGCGACTAGTCATTGTTAGGGCAGAACGGAGATTGACAAGACTGGTACAAGACAACAGAAGGGCAACAGTGCAGTGTCAGATTCCTCGCATCACCTTTCAACATCTCGTGGAGTCACGAGGCGGCCCAACTAAGTCATCTCGTGGCCCAACGAAGTACTGATGGGGTGGTCATATATAATCTGGCCACTCAGTGTACAATTCTGAAAATGGCTCTGAAACCCACATATTTTATATACAGATTTACAAGGATAAAGATTGAAACATAGATTTTAAAGCGACACTAAACTCAGGAGTTAAATATTAAAAATGCATTCAAGTAACTTAACTAATAACAAAAATGTATCTTATTTGTGTATCACTCAGCTGTAGATCCTCAAATTATCTCTGAATTGGTGCTGACACTTCCTTCTGGAGGGTGGCTACTTATGTTCCCCATGGTCCCTGTGTGTGTTGTAGTCACCGCTCCAAGCTCACTCCCGTGATGGACTTCAATCTCACATTGGTTTGCTAATTTGTATTGAGATTGTAATCCATCACGGGATCGATCTTGGAGTGGTGGCTACTTTACAACACACATAGGGGCCATGGGGAACAAAAGAAGCCAACCTCCACAAGGAAGTACAGTGTCAGCACAAATTCAGAGATGATTTGAGGATCTACAGCTGAGTGATACACAAATAAGATACATTTTTGATAATAGTTAATAGTCCAAGCAAACTTGTCACCTCAGTGAGGATGAGGTGACAAGTTTGAGAGTCTTCTTTAAATGTCAATACACCTTTGACCAAAGGCTTGATAAAAAATAGGCTTTATTGTGAGAAGTCTTCACAACATGGAGCTCGTAGGTTATTTTTGCACACAGTATCAGGTATAACACATTTGTAGATCTGCAGCAAAACGAACTCTGTACTTTGTACTCCTACTGTAATCACTGTACTGGTACCCAATCAGTTCCTATGTATATGTGTTCACGTTTCACATCTCTTTTGCATGCAGGGAGAAGTTCTATTTAGTATTAGGCCGTGTAGGGAACTTCTCGCAATAAGCTGTCTTAGATTGAGTGGTTGTCAATATGCTAGGAGAGGTGGCTTCATTAATATTCCCAAAGTCTATCTTCTTCGTGCAGAGGCTGAAGCTCTTTTGTGATCTATCTTGGATCTTCTAGACTTGGGTTGTAGTTTTAGTCTATTCTTTTCAGTCTGTTTATAGTTTAGGAGACTGGTTCTGGGGATATTAAATTTTTTCTGGTCTGCGTGTTGGTTGTCACGTGCTTCTATCCCTGTTTTATGAAATTCCTCCTGAGGTGTTCCAGTTGGGTATGTCTGTCTGAGGTGTGTGAACAGATCCGATTGTATCTTATGGCCTGAATATAGATGACAGATTTTTTTATGTACCTGTGTGTGAAAGCTATCATGACTGAGGTATGTGGGACAGTCTGTGGGTTTTCTGTAGATGAATGTTTGCAAACATGTTCATTGAATACCTATTGTAGTGTCTAGGAAGTTTTTTTTAGTCCGTGAGTGGTTTAATTTAGATCTAATTGTGGGGTGGAAGTTGTAGTTCCTGTGAAATCCTCCTCACTTACACTACATATAATTAAAATATCTTCAATGAAGCAAAAGTAGACCATTGGGAGTGTGCATATATGCACATATAAATCTAAATGTATAGTTAATGAGCCTAGGGGAAGGCTGGGGGAGCAGGTTTCACTAATGGATTCTATAGAATAGGTAAAGGAAACAGATAAATAGACCAAGGGTAAGCAGTAAGACAGTGTGAGGATAGATCAGCAATTAGTCTGAGGAGGTCATTGAGTTGTTGAGGCAGCAGTGTGCTCAATTGAAGAGAGTGCAAAGTGACAAAGATAACAGACCTTCACAAGACATATGTTTTTCAGAGTGCAGTTGGCTGATAGAGCAAGGGAGAACATTACAGAGTATGGAGTGTGTCCTCCATAGGTGCAGAGCATGAAGTCTTGGATGTTAGTGTGGGAGGTGGTGGACAGGGAGGATGCTTGGAGCAGGACATTACATACAGATCTGAAAGCATGCAAAGTGTATACAAGGTCAAGGGCAGGGCTGGATAAGGAGCATGACGGGCCTGGTGCTGAGGATTTCGGTGCATTGATATCCCCACTCGTGGGTTCTCAGTTTACCCCGTCAGGAGTGTATGAATGCATATGTGTGTTTTGACAATGTTGTCAAAGGGTTTTTAAAACTTGGTGTCGGGATGTGGTGAAGTACTATTTCAAGTTCAATTATATATGTCCAAATAAATGAATTTATATTTTTTCTATATACGGTCTGGAAGTAACTTTATTGGTCTGCACATTGAACTAAGAACTACCACTGGCCCCAAGTTGTAGAGTGACTAAAAATCTCAGCAATTCATTACACAGCAATGCAGAATACCATCAGCTGTAGAGGACTACAAATCCTAGCAGTAAATTATACAGCAATGCAGAATAATACCACCAACTATAGATGACTAAAAATCAGAGCAATAAATTACACAGCAATGCAGAATACAGCCAACTATAGAGGAGTGCAAATCCCAGTAATGCATTACACAGCAATTCAGAATACCACCAACTATAGAGGACTACAAATCCCAGCAATACATTATAAAGCAATGCAGAGTGGCACCAGCTTTAGAGGACTACAAATCCCAGCAATACATTGTTAAGCAATGCAGAATACCACCATCTATAGAGCACTGAAAAATTCCAGCAATACATTATACAGCAATGCAAAATACTATGAAGCTACATACTCTGTGTTGCTCCGAGTTCATGGCCTGATGTCTCCAGGGTCTCAGGTGGGCTGTGCGGGGTTCCAAGTTGGCTGTGCAGGCTCTCAGGAGACTGTTCAGTGCGGCTTTCAGTTGGTCAGTGCAGGCTCACAGCAGGCCAGTGTGGGCTCTTGGTGGTTGGTGAGAGCTCCAGATTGTCAGTGCTGTCTCTAGGTGGTCAGTACGGGCTCTTGGGGGTCAGTGCGGGCTCTTGGTGGTCAGCGCGGGCTCTTGGTGGTCAGCGCGGGCTCTTGGTGGTCAGCGCAGGCTCTAGGTGGTCAGTGCAGGCTCCAGGTGGTCAGTGTGGGCTCTTGCTAGTCACTGGCTCTCTATTCAGGTGGTGACCGGCTGCAATCAGGCAGTGGCGGCCCTCTATTTAGGCATGATAGCGCGCTGCTTGCTGGGGCCTCTTGAAGCCCTAGTGAGGAACGAGCGGCCCCTCTAATATGCCTAAATAGAAGGCCGCCGCTGCCTGATCAGTATGCCCGATGGCAATCCGGGCCAGTGGCCGTCCAAAATCAGGCAGCGGCAGTCCTCTATTCAGGCATATTAGAGGGCTGCTCTCTGTGGCCTCTTGGAGTCCTAGTGAGGAGCGAGCGGCCCTCTAATATGTCTGAATAGAGTGCCGCCTCTGCCATGTTGCAGCCGGTCACCTGCCCCATCGGGCATAGCGAGGCGATCCAGGTCAGATGGCAAGGCCTATTTGCAGGGGCGGGCCTGGAGCGGCAGGTCCAGATTTCTAACAGGTCCAGGATTCTACCAGAATTATGGTACAATCCTGCGGCCCGGGTCCTAACAGGCCATGGATCAATACCCTGCCCTAAAGTGATAACATTGTTGTAAACTGTAAAGGTTCAGACAGAATAGTTGCATATATGTGTTTGATTGTTGTCATCTACAATTCATTCAAAAATAATATAAAGACATAACAGCAGTAAAGCTATGGATCGTATTCTCATTTACGTCCAGATGTATTTAGAGGTATGCTCTGATATTTTTTGTTAATGGCTGATTTACAGACTAATTGGTAAATATCTGAGCAATAGAGACAAGTTTTGTGTACCTATGTTTAGATGTAATATGTAATTACCTAGAAATACTACGTTCATTAATGCTCGGTGGTAGCTTTTAGCATCTTTAATTATGCATTTCCTATTAATTCCAGTGTGCACAAATACAGATTTAAGGTGTGAAAAGGCGTTTTATTATATCTTTTGTTTCTTGAGGTAGTAAGCACACACAACCCCTAATATGCTATCTTTTCTTTTGCTTCTACAGGACAGCACACCACAAGTGACCCTGACATTGGAAGGAGTGTGGATGCCAAACTTCTTGTCACTTTTGTCTCCTCCCAGAATTCTGGTCTCCTCTTCCTTGCAACTGGAACAAGCCAATATCTGCTACTGGAACTGACCAATGGAACCTTGAGGGTAAGGCTAAACCTCCTTGAACTGATATATGAGAGGGCGAATGACCCTGAAAGAAACCATAATAATAGAGTATAAATATACAGTATGCAAGAATAACAAATGTGATTCAAGCTTTCAACATAATATATTCATTTTGCTTCAAGAAGTGCGTGGTGTGCATTTCTGGAGCTTAACAAGGCTGACAGCTAGGAATGTGTATGTGCTACAGTAACACAGTAATACAGTAATATCGGAGAATACAGGATGTCTCAGTCTTTCCTTCACATAACTCTGTGTGATATTCAGACTTTAAAGGAGAACTATGGGGTTAAGTCTTTTCCCAATAGTTCTTCTTAGGGTAATGGGAGGACACAAACTAGCATCCTCCCGTCACCCTAGGCTCAGTATACCATGAGCTGCTGCTCGCGGTATACTGAGACGCTGAAGCGGATGCTGACAATTGTGCCGGGATCCGCCCAGCTGCGTGACTGACAGCTGGCTCTGCCTATCTAACTAACCTGTGACAGTCTCATTGTCACAGGTCGGCTAGAACTACGAGGTGAGTGAAAAGCACTCACCTCATAGTTCTCCTTTAAGGCAGTTTGGATGCTCTGTGCTAAACAAACTCAATACATTTTTGTTGAAATCACACTAAGCAAATAATCACATGGTATACGTGCATAAAGAAAAAAGGAAGTAAGGAATGAAACGCAAATTAAAATAATGCAGTCACAGTGACGTTGTATTCATTAGTTAAATAGGACACATAACGCGGGCTGTTCAAAACACAGAATTTTGTAATTAAGAGGCACTTTGAATTCCTTCAAATTAATCACTCTGCATGCAGATTTCTATGTCTGCAAACATACCAACCAAAATGTCACATAAAACATGTGCACAGAGGACCTTCCCAAGAAGAGAATGCAAGCAGGCAGGGCTCTGTGTGATCTCTTGACAGAAGTGCCACATTTACAATTAGGTTTTACATCTTTCTTTAATTTTGCCTGCCTGTTGACTGTTGACCAATCGTAACACCAGAAGCAGAACACTAATTTTGAAGGTGGAATCAGAGGCAGTACATTTCTATCATCACACAGCCATCTACTCCTCCTCAGACTCTTGAAGTGCAAATTAAGCCAAACTTTTTTTTTTTGGGATAGAGTGGAGAGGGATTAGAACTCCTGTTAGGTTTTTATTGTTGTCTGTGTCTCTCTCTATTTGTTCAGGTGACTGTTATCACTGAAAGTGAAAGAAAATCCCAAATTTTGAGTTGTCATCAGAACAGATGGCAAGTCTTCAAATGAGGACACTAGTTCTGATGTCCCTGCTGACCACCAGGGGTTTCCCTCACTTTGGAGGGATTTCATCCTACTTCATGTGAAGGGAAATCTCCTCAATGTTAAACAGATTGCAAAAATAAAGCTGACAGAGGTTTTAACCATCTCTTACGCAATCAAAAACCCAAAAAATGTTTTGGCTTCAGTTCTACTTTAATTAGAGAGCTGCAAAGTCCAGCAAACGTTCATAAAAACAGTGATCTGCCTCCAATGGTGATTTCTGGAAAAAGGGTTGGTGTGTAGAAAAATGTAATGAGACATGTGTAGAGGCTACCAAGCTGGCCTTTGAAAATACAAGTTTTATTGGCTGCATCTATTTTGCAGAACCCCAAAACCAGAACAAGCATGTTATAAATGTTTGTCAGAATTCCTTATCTCTATAACTGTTCTTGGTTTGCTGCTCAGACAACACTCAAACCAAAACATCAGTATAATGGCCAGGGAACTATCATTCTTAAAATGAGAGGCAAGCAATGGCAGCCTCCATCATCTCTCATGACAGGATCCTTTTAAATTGGGTAAGGCCTCAGAACTAATAGGTAAAGAGATACTCTCAATAGTTGGTTCAAATAATCATTTAGAGAGCCTAGGGCACCATATATCTCCATACAGAGCTCTGTGCCTTCATTGGCATACAAGAGCAGTGCCAAACAATAACCAGGTCAGCACTCGCTGCCTTCAGTCTTTAGCACATCCGCAAAAAAAAAAAAAAAGT